>NC_133546.1:21515151-21818181 GCF_048773025.1 Camelus bactrianus | reverse complement strand
AGAGGATTAAATGCAAGACTTTTGTCTTGTGTGTGAAGTTTTAAATAATTATTTTATTTTTGAGTATGGTTAGATATACTAAGATAGTCCAGAGTTCTCACATATCCCCCATCAGTTTTAGGTGTAAGAGTCCTCAAATGCTACTATCTTATATTTCTGGGATGCATTTGTCTAAACTAAGAAATACACATCGGTGCATTGCTATTAACTAAACTGTAGGTTTTATTCCAACTTTACCAGTCCCCCCCCCCTTTTTTTTTTTCTGTTTGAGGATCCAATCCAGGATATCATACTATTTCAGGCTATGTTTGAAGTCTAAAGGTAGAAGACAGTCACTAAGTTAATATGAGAACGACAGGAAGGATGTTGTGGGGAAGGGATAGAGGAAGACTTACAAAGAGGAGGTAGTGTTTGAACTTGGCGTTGAAAGTTCAAGAAGAATTATTTAAGCAAAAAGTTATGGGAAGAGCATTAATAATAGACAAAAAGAAAAATGTGTAAGAAGGTATTATAATTGGGTGACTTTTTGATTAGTTCAAAATGATGGAAGCAAATCTTGTATTTAGAAAAATAAAGAAAGGTGAGACTAGGGAGTTAGGCCAGGATGTAAAGTTAAAGGCCTTGATTACCATGTTTAAGAATATTCACTTTATGTTACAGGTTTTCAAAGCCAAGGAAAATTTTAAGCAGAAAAATATAATTAGGTTATCATGTTTGAAAGCTCCATTTTGTAGTATTTTGGAGGTATAAACATTAGATTGGCCACTAGAGATTATTTAGGACCTATTTCCATAGTCTGGGTGAGAAATAATGAAAATGGTGAAGGACTGAACAAACTCTATGCCAGTAGATTTGGAGAAGAGAAGTCATAATTCAAAGAAGGGAATAAATTTAAAACATCAGTTGAGAGGGATTAATGGTTCAGGTTTACTTATTTGGTTATGTGATGAATGGCTGTGCTATCCATCAAGATAGGAAATGAAGAAGGCAAATAGAAAAGGGGGTAAGTTTATGAGTTCAATTTTTGACATCATTTTTCTGAAGGTTGTTTGCTACCACCATTAGAAGAAGCCGAATTAGCAACTGAAAAATAAGGTTCTGGGGAATCATATGAGATGATGATGCAGATTGGGAATCCTGCATCATATTCATGGTGCTAAAGCCAAGCTCAGTGAGAATGTATTGGGTGACAGTAACTGAGAACCTAGTATTAGAGAGAAAAACAACCAAGAATGAGCTGTTGGAGAGGGAAGAGAAAAATGGTAGTGACTGCTGACAGGGAAGACAGGAGAGAAGAAAATCTCAAAAGGGAAATGTGGTCAGCTTTATCAGATGCTTCACTGTTGTTGAATAAAATAATAAATGAAAGTTAGACACTTCTGGCTTCAACTTCACCATGTAAAGATCTTGGTAGTCATCACCCCTATCTTTACAACCAGAAAAAGGATGCACAAACTGAAAATCAGTGGCATTTCTTGGACCTTTTAGATGACTGGGGTTATAGGGCAAATTTCCAGCCATAAATCTGGAGAGTTAGGTGAATATAAAAAATGAGGGCTGACATCTCTTACCTGGAGCAAGATACGCTGGAATCATAAACTGGTAGGAAGACAAACTAATCTTGATAAATTGTGGAGGCTGAATGTGAACTAATCTGAGAGAAGAAACTCCTGAGACCCACACTTTCCTGGCTTTTACTTCCAGGAACATCACTAGGTTCTCAAGGTAAAAGGCCAAGAAAGATCCCTCCATGGCTCTGGCAGGGGGAGGGGAAAAGTAACCACTGTAAAATAAGCCCAGAGCATTCTTCGTAACAAAGGCTTCCTACCCAAGGAAATGCTTTGCCAGAGCCTTATCCCACCCACCTGTGGGTCATTTCTTGGATTCCAGCCTTCTCCAGTCTTTTTTTTTTTTTTTTAAATCTCAAATAGGGTTTAAAAAAAAATGCTAAGAAACATTGTGTGTTAAGGTAACAGCGCAGGGACACAGAGCCACTAAAGAAATGGTATGTAATCATAAGATGATAGAAAGTTTCCCTCCCAACAGCAGGCTACAGTAAATAACAATGGATTCTCATGGAAGGAGCTGCATGCAAGAAATGGATCCTGTCTGAGGAGCAGTACAAACAGAAGCTCCAATGGCAAAGAAGAGACAAAAATAAGGATACTAGATGACCTTGAGGCCTCTGGCCCCTACAGGTATGGCAGATACTAAACAACACAACTCCTAGCCATAGTAACATAAAACCTTACACTAAAGGCCTATTTACTTGAGATACTATTACCCAATGTATCAAGCCCATGTCTAGATTTCAACACAAATTACGAGATGACTTAAAAAACACTAAACAAAACAAAAACAAGTGAAGAAATACCAAAATCACAGTATGAAAAAGACAGAGCAAGCATCAGCACCAGATTAAGAAACATTTTAGAATTATCAGATACAGATTTAAAATAGTATGAATACTACATTAAGGACTCTAATAGAAAAAGAGACGACACGCAAGAACAGATGGGTAATACAAGCAAAGAGATAGAAACTCTAAGAAGAAATTTTTAAAAGTGTTAAAAATCAAAAATCCTGTAACAGAAATGAAGAATCCCTTTGATAGCTCATCAGTAGACTGGATAAAGCAAAATTCAAACAGAAAAAAGGAATGGAAAAACAGAACAGAATATACAAAAACTGGGGCCATTTCAAAAGTTGTAACATATGCGTACTTGAAATGCCAGAATTAGAAGGAAGAAAGGAGCATAAGAAATATTTGATATAATAATGGCTGAGAATTTTCCAAAATTAATGACAGACACCAAGCCATAGACGCAGGAATCCCAGGAAACACCACACAGGGTAAATACCAAAAATTTGACACCTAGGCATATCACATTCAAAGTGCAAAAACCAAACACAAAGAGGAAGTTTTGAAGGAATGCAGAGCAGGGTGAAACACCTTGCAAATAGTGGAATAAGGATAAGAATTACAGTGTTCTTCTCATAAGAAATCATGCAAGCAGGAAAAGTATTAAAGGTAGTGGAAAAGGAAAAAAAAATCCTATGAATCTAGAATTCTACATCCAGAGAAGCTAACTTTCAGAATGAAGGAAAGATAAAGATTTTCTCAAGTAATATAATTCAAGGAATTTCATTGCAGCAGTTCTGCACTGAAATTCTTCAGGGAGAAGGAATTAAATGATACGACCAGAAAATTTTATTAAATAAAGAAATAAAGGACATTGGAGAAGAAATAAATGAAGGAAAGATAAATATTTTATTTTTCTTATTCTTAAACTAATAACTATTAAAAGTAGTAATAGTAGTAATGTATTGGGTAATTATAGCATATGGATAAATGAAATAAATGACAGCAAGGTCGTCAGGGACAGCGCTGGTATTCTGTCAGAGTATTACCCATTCCTATTCCCATCCTTCATGACAGAGGTGATTCGGTCATGATTAGAGCCCTCATGAATGGGATTAGTGCCCTTATAAAAGAGGCCCCAGAAAGCCTTCTCACCCTTTCTGCCATGTGAGGTCACAATGAGAAGGCATTCCCCCATGAGGGAAGTGAGCCCCCACCAGACACTGAATCTGACGCCACCTTGATCTTGGACTTCCAGCCTACAGAACTGTGAGAAATAAATTTCAGTGTATATAAGCCACCCAGTCTATGGTATTTTGTTATAACAGTCTGAATGGACTCAGACAAACAATACCTAGCTGTCCATAGTATTATCCCAGACATGTAGATGAGAAGTCTGCAGGGCAGAGAGCCTTGGTAACTTGCTGAAAATCATGGCCAGTTGGTGACAATGTCAAGTCTTAATTAAGCTCAGGACTGTTCAACTTCAAGGTTTGTGCTTTTTACCTCTGTTTGGTCTGGCCGTGCAGGCTGTTGTTTCTGGGCTGAGCTGATGGCCCATTCTTAGATGGTCTTGATTTTTAGCAATTATGCTGTTTTTGACATAAGCTATATAAGAAATACTTAAATAAAAGTATTATATAGAAAAGCAAACATTCTAATTGTATGTCCACTTTAAGCTGTCATAGGAATGTTTTGGTGAGACACTTGAACATATCTTTGTCTTTTCAAAGCTGGAACAACTGACTGATTCAGTCAGATCACTCCCAGTAAAAGAGAAACTGAACCACTGGAGTGAGAACAATTACTCCATTGAAATGCCTCTCTTTGTTTTGATTACTGCTGAAGCTATGCATTTTAATTATAAAAATATCTCCTTTCTTTCACCTTCCCACTTTCCAGGTCCTCCTTAAGTAGCTCATCTAGTTTAGGCTCTTCCCCAACATGCTGACCTTTATCTACACCATTCCCAGCCTCACGAAAGCTGCAGACGAGATGGTGGCTTTCTTTAAAGCTCACATCTTGCCGAGGAATGCTTCACTTGGCTCTCTGGCTCTGAGGCTGCGTTCTATCCTAACAAAACCTACATTCAGACACCCATCCCAAGAGTGGCCTTTGTATCTTCACACACTGTGGCACTCACTCCAGGACATTTAGCTGTTCTGTTATCCATTGATGTGAAGTGACCTGAAGTACCTCTGGGAATGGGAAGGGTAAGGTCAGAGCACAATGGGCATGACCAGTCGGGGTTTCCTTGAGAACGTGGCTTTCTCTCTTATTGTCTCTTCCTTACTCACTTCAGTGATCATCAGCAGGCACTCTAATTCCTACTCCAAAGAGAATTGTTTTATCTCCGGTCTTAATAAAAGTTTAATAGCAGATAGAGCACTTTGGTGAGGGCTCACGTTAGTGAGATTTTTATTTCACCTAATATACCAGCGTATTATGCACTTGAGTCATCTATGGGCTGTTGTAAATAAAGTAAACAACATATATTTACAGAACTAAGCAAACTGCATTTTACGATGTTATCCTTGAAAACTTTCGTACTCTGATCAGTAATAGCTCTTCCTCTCATTAGCGAGCATCACTGAGACGCTCCTCTAATTAGCTATAAACTTACTGCTGAATAGCAGTCATTTCAAGTACTGTTTGTTATTAAAACAAATACCTGGAAATTACACTATTAGTACAAAAATCAATCTGATTTTAAGCCTAACATTTAAAGCAGACTTAACACCCTCACTCCCACATGCAACATGCTATCAGCAGTGTTTTCTTTGTAGTATTTGAGAGCCTCTAACAAGCTGGGATCCCAGGGACGTATGTGGAGTCAAGAACTAGATAAAGACATTTGCTCAGTTTTAATAATTACTTTGAAAGAGAGGCATATTGACAACAATTTTGGGGAAGGAAGAAATGCTAGTCTCAGTAACCCTGTTTGGATTCTGTTTTGTCTTATCAGTGAATATTTTGGGACATTTGCTCTTTTCTTGGCATTGAAGCTGTAGAGATGATGGAGATATTTTCTTGACTCTCAAGAAACTTACCATATTGCAAGGAGTGGGTTGAGGAAAGCAGGCAGACATGTGTATACATACAAGATCGCATCATGGTGGAGCCAACCAAATAGGTGTCCAGAGTATTGGTCAGTGATGGATTTAGCTTAAGAGGAAAACTTGAGAAAGAGGATTTTTAGATTTATTTGAATTGAATGTAAGTTTTAGAATATATGACATTTTAAATGTAGCAAAGTCTAATCTAAAAACTGGAGTAAATCCTCTGCTTTAATCTCTTCTCTACCATTTGTGAACTATGTAGCCACTTCTGCCATTTAAAAGCTGGGTGACTGTGCCTTGGCCTTATCATTTGAATCATGAAGATGTGAATACTGAAATCATGAAAGTAAAACTGAGCTGTAGCTCAGTACCTGGCAAGAATAGGTTTTCATTAACTTCTGCTCTTTCTCTTTCCCTTCTCTCCCTTGCTTTTCTGCTCCTTCTTCCTTCACCCAGGCGTTTCCACTGCCCTCCAATCTTGCCACTTAGTTCCATGTACTTCCATGTTCAAAACATTTCTTCTTTCAGGAGTGCCCCCCTCCTCCTTACCTTGCTCAGCCTGTCAGAATTCTGTTTATTCTTTAAGGTCCATAAATACTGCTCCCTCATCCGGGCCTGTCCTGGTCTCCCCCACTGTACTCTTTCCTTCTTCTAAATTTCCGTTGTATCTTGTATATCTTTCTTGGTTCTTGTTCACATTACATTATACATTGCAGTGACTTCTGTGCATGTCTGTGCATATTTTTTTAAGCACCATAGCAGTGGGATTAAATTGTCTGTTAAATCTTTAAATCCAGTGTTTAGTGCAGTGTCATAAATATGTAAAATCTGTTTCACAATTATTTTTAAACTCATATCAATTGTTCCATTAGTTAAATAAAACTCTAGGTATCTTTGGATTTGATACATCTCAACATGAAATTAACCTAACTGGAGAGTACCGAAAATCAGAAAATTAAAAGGCTAAATATATATTGAATCACTACAGGACCAGTTGGTTGACTCCATGTGCTCTTTGCTAAACAAAATGATAAAAAGGCCTTTGTTCAGAATCATTTTCTTATTAGACAAAGAGCTCATTATGCTGAAGAACCTAAAGTTTGACTTGGTCTCAGAAGAGTTCCCCTAAATTGAAAAAACAATTAAAAAAAGAAAAGAAAAAAGAAAAAAAGAACTCTACCATGCAGTTGGACACTGTGTAGCCATTCAAAAGCACATTTTTAAAGAATATTTAATGGCATGAAGAAATGCTCATAAAAATATTGAATGAAATTTACAGGATGCCAAATGACATAATAAATTTAAATTTAGCATCAGACAAGAATAAAATGTACTGAAATGTAACCAGATGTTTTAAGTGACTATGTCCAAGTAAAATAAAATGCTATGATTTTCACTTTATTTTATTCTTCTATATTTTAAATAATATTTTCATTAAATTTTTATTACTTTTATAATCTGAGAAACAATTAAAGTGTGTTTTTAATAGGGCAGTGGTTCTCAACAAGAGATGATTCTGCCCCCGAGGAGACACTTGGCAGTGTTTGGAGATATTTTGCTCACCACTGAGGGAAGGGAATACACTCTTGACACCTCGTGGGTCAAGGCCAGCAAAGTGGCTGAACCTCCTGCAATGCACAGGACAGTCCCCCACATTAAAGGATTATCTAGCACAAAATATCAGTGGTGTTGAAGCTGAGAAGCTCTGTAATAGAAGGAAAGCAACCAAAATAGCCTCAAAGAGGAATTGCCTTATCAAACCATGGTGTATCGATCGATATAATGAACTATTGTGCGGTTCTTAGAAACTTGTGCTGCCGACGTGTTTATTGAGATGGCAGTCTCTCTCCTACTTTCTCATCCTGTGCAGTTTACATTTTCTCATCAAAAGCTCTTTGATATGCTCTAAATGATGTTACCCTTTTTTCCATACATGTTCTTATGTTCCTAACAAGAGAATTCCTTGGGAGTAAGTTCAGTACTTATTTACCACCTCCTACCACATACCTTCCTTCCCCTGTGCTGGTACAAGGAAGGAAGTCTGTGGGTCTCATGGTTAAGCATTTGTATCCCCTGAATCTAACTATTCTTTCACTTGTACATAACTGAACTCCGAATCAAACATTGATCCTCAATATTATGTCAAACTGGCATATATGCTGCATGTATGTTTTATGTATGTATGTATCGCTCTCTCTCTTTCTCAGAATACCATAGTGGTTTACAGACCAAGAGAAAAAGTTGCAGGAATCAGGTATAGCCCCTGAGATCTTGGGAACCCAGGGTACAACAGAAGCAGTCTCTTTCTCACTTACCTGTTTCTCCTCTATGTGTCTAATTTGTTCAGCTTATCTACTTAATGAAAATATGAATTTTGTTAGTTCTGGGGCCACATCTTATATACTCTTAATGATGGAGAAAGGAAAGATTTTTTTAATGACTATTTAACATCCCAGGAAAAAAGATCCTGGAGAAAGCCATTGGCTCACCCATGTTATGTACCTATCTTTGGACCAAACCATGGATGGTGATATAA
This sequence comes from Camelus bactrianus, assembly GCF_048773025.1. Lineage (NCBI taxonomy): Eukaryota > Metazoa > Chordata > Mammalia > Artiodactyla > Camelidae > Camelus > Camelus bactrianus. Next base: position 21,810,224 of record NC_133546.1, on the reverse strand, counting down.
GTTATTATTAATAATCCAACCATGCAAATGCTTGTGGTAAGGTAAGGTCAGGTCTGTCATGAGAGGGAAGTAGAAGGTGGTACTGGGTGGTCAAAGAAAATAGTCACCATGAAATTTCATTAGAGATATTTTATTAGCATAATAATGGCTTTATGCATTCTAGGATTCAATGCCCACATGATATATACACCCTCATACCCTTAAAGGTGATGATTGATTTCTTAAAGATAGATTTTTTCTTTTATCTTATCTTTTAGTGTTTGGAACAAAAAATTAAACTTTAATGTCTTCTTGTTTAGTTCTGTATAGGTGGAACACCAATTAGGCATCAAACTTAAAGTTTCAAGATTCTTTGTTCATTAAATATTATGTAGGATCATCAGTATAAAAGTGTGAATAGGAATATTCAGTTATAATGCCTAACTATGCACTGAAATACTATAAAAAACAATTCCAGAAAGTTGATATGTCCCTTGGTATTTCAGGAGATTAAGTGAATGTGCTGTACAACTCCAGACCAATACAAAGCTTTCATCTGGAGAAAGAAACCATGTTTATCTTTGGCAAACCTAGACTATACCAAGGTGGACGTACTATTTCCTGAGATGTTTCATTGACCTTTTTACAAGTTATGCTTAGAGGAGAATGGCAACTAGGATAATCAACAAAACGGCTTTTAAATAATACTCTAGTACTGAAGCAATGCTCCTAACAATGCAACTATGATTAGTGGAGCTCAAGGATAGTAACAATGACAGGAAACCTAAGTGATTGCTGTGTTGAAGTGAAGGGAACCCTTGGGAGGAATCCTGTTATTTGGAAAAAGAAATACTAATAAATAAGGGCAGGAAGCAGGCTAATTAGGATGAAACCAGAAATAGGGCTCATGAGGAGACAGTATTCTTGAGGAAGGGCATTGGGTAGCATATGTCCACTCTGTCACTCCAGTTTATAATTTCAGCACACTTGTAGCTGAAGTCTCCACAGATACTTGAGCAACATCTCAGAAGTTGTTCCAGACCTCTGCTTTCATCTGCCTACCTGGCTCCATAATTGTTTTCTATCTTCTTTTAAATTTTATATTAGCTTTATTTATGTATAATTCATATATAATACTGTTCATCCAATTAAAATATATGAATCAGTGTAAGTACATTCATAGAGATGTGTAACCTTCACCAAAATCAAATTTCAGAATATTTTTTATCACAACACCAAAGAAAATCTATATTCATTAGAATTCACTTCCCATTCTTCTCCACATTCTCAGCCCTAGGTAAACACTAATCTACTTACTGTTTCTATTGATTGGCCTATTCTGGACATCCAGTATAAGTGGAATTATATAATATGTGTCTTTTGTGATGGACTTCTTTCACTTAGCATAATGTAAAGGTTCAACCATGTTGTAGTGCATATTAGTACTTCATTCCTTTTTATAGTTGAATACTATTCCATTATATTGATATGTTGCATTTTATTTATCTTCTCACTAGTTGTTGGATGTTTGAGTTACTTCTACTTTTAGCTATCATGAATAATGCTGTAATGAATATTCATGTACAAGTTTTTATGTAGATATAATTTTTCATTTCTCTTGAGTATGTCTGGGAGTAGAATTGTTAGGTCCTACATTATGTTTAACATTTTTAAGATATCCCAAACTGTTTTCCAGATTTATTTCACCATTTTACATTCCCTACAGCTGTATATGAAAGTTCCAGTTTCTCCACATATTTCCTAGAACACTTTATCTGCCTTTTTAATTTTAGCCATTCTAGTAAGTATGAATTGTTGTAACTCTTAGTCATGTTCCATTGTTTGCAAAGTATTTTTATTCTCTCTGTCTTCTTTCAAGATTTTCTCTTTATCTTCTTTTGGCCATTTGAATACGATATGCCAAATTTTAGATTTTTTGGTATTTATTCTGCTTATGTTCTCTGAGCTTTCTGGGTCTGTGATTTGGTATTTGTCATTAATTTTGGAAAATTCTCGATCATGTCCCATGGAATAATAGGAAACAAGGCCTCTAGTGTAAAGTTTTATGTTATTATGGCTAGGAGTCTGACTGTGTTCAATGTTTGCTATGGCTGTAGGTACCAGAGGGTTCAAATTTCTGTCCTTATTTTTGTCTCCCTTTTTGAATTTGGGAGCTTCTGGGGTTTTTTTGTTTGTTTGTTTGTTTTTAACTGCTCTTCAGAGACTATGTTTCTTGCATCTCTTTAGCTACAATACACTATGGAAGCCCTATTGATGTGATGGTATGTGATGGTGGCGGTGGGGAGGGAGCATTCTATAATTTTATGATAAAATCTCATTTATTTAGTGTGCCTGTGACCCTGGTCTATGACCTTCACAATTCTTTCTTAGTTCCTCCTTTGCCCACCACCCCGCAGCCATTTTCCTTTAAGTAAGACAGGAAGGCTAGATGGTGTTGAAGTCAGGCAGGTGCCCATCCTTGTGCAGAACAAGTCTCTGGTAGTCTGTTTCCCTGGAGAGTAGGCGTATACATTTTAGGTAGAATACTCTGGGTCTTTTCAAAATGTTTGCTTTTCTCTCCTTGTCAGAAAAAAAAAAAAAGTTTTGTTTTGTTTTTTTTCTTTATTCTTCACTGTTAGTACTTGTTGGGTTTCTTGGAATTTAAACCTATGGAAGTGTTGGTGTCCCCATAAGTCTGTAACCCTGAGGAATTTCTCATTCTAATATTAGTTCACAGTCACACTCCAGTAATTTCGCCAGAATTACTGTTAAGTCTTCCTACCAGTTTATGGCTCCAATCAATTTTGCTCCAAGTAAGCTGATCTCTGCTGTGATTTCCTCTATTCACTTGACTCTCCAGATTTTGGGGTGTCAGTTTGCCCTGCCACCTCACTTTTTATGTTGGGCTCAAGCGAAGTAATTTATTTCTCTTTGTTCAGCTTGATTCTTCTAAGAATAGGAATGACAATTTACAAGCCCATTACATGTCAGAATTGAAAGCTGGAGTCCTAAATAATCTTTAAAGACATTTTAATGATTATTAGGTTCCATTTTAAAATCCATTGGAATACATATCAAATATTGTACCCTTGGCAATTCTTATTCTATCCTCAAAAATCCTGAAACATTCAAGAAAATGTTACTTAATAAAAATGTTTATTTCCCTGTATACAATCTCCAGAGAGCTATCAAACTCTTTTTGTGAATATTGTACCCATGGTAACTCTTACTCTGTTCTCAAAATCCTTAAACATTGAAGAAAATGTTACTTAATAATACCTTTTATTCCCCAATATACAATCTCCAGGGAGCTATCAGCCTCTTTTTTGAATAACATTTTGATCATTGTTTATAAGCAGGCAGAAAATTAACAAACGAAAATCCTCTCATTAGTTGAGACTTTGAGATCTGAATCTTTCCATAGCTGAAAATCATTGTAAATAATAAAGCTTCCTAAAGTAAACTTGTTGCTGCCTTAACCAGAGCAACTATTGTTCTACTTTCTTTATTTTGTAAGTAATTTTTATATTACTATTTTTATTATTTGAGTTTTCCTTTTATTTAAAAAAAAAGGTTTTTTTTTTAGCTTTTTACTTCTTTTATTAAAAAAAAATCTGTGTGCTTTTTATTTCTTTGTCTTGTTGTATTGCACTGACTAGGACCTCAAATCAAATGTTGTATAAAAGTCATGAGGGAGGGCATCCTTGCTTTTCTAGGAAAAGAATGTTTATTTGACCATTAAGTATGATGTTAGCTGCAGCTTCTTATAAATATCCTTTTTGGCAGTTGAGGAAGTTTTCTTCTTTTTCCAGTTTGCTGAGAATTTTTATCTAAATAGGTTACATGTTAAATTCATCCACATGCTTTTTCTGTACTACTGAAGTGGTCATATTTTTCTTCTCCATTTATTGTGTTAATAAAAAGGTACCATTTAAATAAGTCAAATGTAACTAAAGCAAAAAGGAAGTAGGACTTAAAAATAATTTGTAAGAGAATTTGCTAAGATTTATCATTGATAAATAATATTTTTATAATTTACTCTGCCAATAATAGTATTATTTGTATTTTTATAATAAATATAAACATATAATATTCTTTATAAAATATATATACAATAAGAGTTTTTGTCAATAGATTTGTGTTAATTTTATTTTGCAGAGCATTATGCAGTGTATGTTTTTCTAAAATTAATTGACCAAAAAAACCATATAAGACCACTCTATAATTGCAATTCTGTAACATCCACAACATAAGGCTTAACAGAAATGCAATTAGAATTTATAGTATTTATGGTACAAGATCATATTAATAACTGTTTTTTCCACTATTTCTATTTTTAAGCAGATATTAATAAATTATAATTAAGTGAAATATACTGTGTTAACTATTTCTATAGACAGTATTTCTTAATCTAACTGACTCTATCAAAACTAATTTTTTCCTTGACCAACAATATTGTGGATTGTATATGAAATAAAACAATACAAGAAGCTTTTTATGCAATTTTTATCTGATTCAGTTTTTTCTCATGATATATTTTAAGTATATTAATTATATGCTTATATATCCTATCAGATTCACTTTGAGCTTGAGAGTTAAGAGTTTTATATTATTTTTTTGTCTCTCTCATCTTGTCTATGGAAAATTATACAATGTTTTTAAACAAATACAGAGTATTTATCAAGATAGATATATTCTAGGCCAAAAATGAATGTTAATACATTTAAAAGGATTTCAGTCTTATAAAGTATGTTTTCTGAATTATGGCCATTCTGGCTGGTGTGAGGTGATACCTCATTGTAGTTTTGATTTGCATTTCTCTGATAATCAGTGATATTGAGCATTTTTTCATGTGCCAGTTGATCATTCGTATTTCTTCCTTGGAAAACTGCTTGTTTAGGTCTTCTGCCCATTTTTGGATTGGGTTCTTTGTTTTTTTCTTTCAGTCGTATGAGCTGCTTGTATATTCTGGAGATCAAGCCTTTGTCAGTTTCATCATTTGCAAAAATTTTCTCCCATTCCGTAGGTTGTTGTTTTGTTTTGTTTATGGTTTCCTTTGCTGTGCAGAAGCTTGTAAGTTTAATTAGGTCCCATTTGTTTATTCTTGCCTTTATTTCTATTGCTTGGGTAGAGTGCCCTAGGAGGACATTTCTGAGATGTATGTGAGATAATGTTTTGCCTATGTTTTCTTCTAGGAGGTTTATTTTATCTTGTCTTATGTTTTAGTCTTTGATACATTTTGAGTTTACTTTTGACAGGCATATGTAGAATAGATAAACAAGATTATACTGTATAGCACAGGGAAATATATACCAGATCTTCTGGTAGCTCATAGTGAAAAAGAATGTGACAATGAATATATGTATGTTCATGTATAACTGAAAAATTGTGCTCTACACTGGAAATTGACACAACATTGTAAACTGACTATAACTCAATAAAAAATGTTAAAAAATAAATAAAAATAAAGTATGTTTTCTGAATTAAATTATAAATAAATAAGGGAAAAATAGCTAAGAAGTACATAAATAATAGCTTCGACCTAACTAGTAGTTCAAAGAAGGAAAGTAGGGTATCTTTCAACTGGATAAGAATGCAAACAGACACACCAAAATTTGTGGGATGCCGTTAACACAGTAATTAGGGGAAAATTATAAGAACTGAAATCGAATAGTAGAAATGAGAAAAAGTCTCAAATCAGTATCCATAACTTACTCTTTAAAAAACTCAAAGAGTACATTGAATTCAAGTTAATCACAGATGGAAAATAATGAAAGAAATCAATGAAACAGAAAATTGTGAAAACATTAGAGAAAATCAATGTAACCAAAAGTAGTTTTATGAAACAATTAATAAAATTGATAAACTTCTAGCTAGGAAAAACAGAAAAACAAAAAAGACATAAATTGGCAATATCAGGAATGAAAGAAGTGGCTTCAATACAAATTCTACAAAATATTAAAAGTCTAGTAAAGAAATATTTTGAACAACTTTATGGCAATAAATTTAACAGTGTATATTAAGTGGACAAACTCTTGAAAGACACAGACTCCCAAAGCTCTCTAAGATAGATAAAGTTTTCTCTAAGTTAGTAGATAATCCGAATGGCACTATTCTATTTAATTTAATTTGTAGTTACAAACTTTCCCACAAGGGAAACTTCAGGCCCATATCACTTGGTGAATTATTTTAAGCACTTAAGGAAGAAATAGTGCTAATCCTAAACAAATGCTTCTAGAAGATTGAAGACAAATGAATGCTTAACAACACATTCTATGAATCCAACACTGTCCCAATTCCAAAACTAGAGCCAAAGACATCACAAGAAAAGGAAACTATAGACTAATATCCTTCATGAACATAGATACATCAATTCTTAACAAAAATTTAGCAATTAAATCCAGTAGGGTGTAAAAATACAAGACAGTGTAATAACAAAGTGTTTGTCCTGGGAATTTAATGTTAGTGAATTTTACATTTAGAATTCAGTCAGTATGATTAACCATGTCAACAAACTAAAAAAAGAAAACAATTTCGCCACAATAGACAATAGACAGTCATTTAACATAATCCCAAATTCACAGCTGATAAAAACACTTAGCAAACTAGGAACATATGACAATTTCCGCAGTCTGATAAAGGACATCTATGGAAGACTTACAGATAACAGGGTAATTAATGTTGAAGAACATATGTCAGAAGATTCAATATTGTTAAGATGTCAGTTCTGAAACTGGTAAGATTCAGTGCAATCCCAATCAAAATCATATAGGATATTTTGCAGAAACTGACAAGTGGATTATAAAAATTATATAAAAATATAAAGGATATAGAAGAGCCAAAATAAATTTTAAAAAGAAGAATAAAGTTGGATGGCTAATATCACTTGTGTTCAAGACTTAATATTACAAATATAGTATGAAAACTTTGGGTATTGGTTTACTGATAGACAAATAGATCAATGAATGGATAATGTGGAGAGTCCAAATATAGAATCACATATATAGACAACTGATGTCTGTCAAAGATGTAGGGGTAATTCACTGGAGAAATAATACTCTTCTCAGCACATGATGCTGAAACAATTGTATGTCCATATGGAAGCAAACAAACTAAACAAACAGAAAACAAACAAAAATCCCATTACCTACTCAATATCATATACTTAAACTAACTTAAACTGGATCATAGAACTATATATAAAACTTAATCTATACAATTACGAAAGAAAACAGGAGAAAATCTCTGTGAACTTGGGTTAGGCAAAATTTCTTAGATAAAACTTCAAAAGCATACTCCACAAAAGAATAAAAATTTATAAATTGGACTTCATCCAATGTAAACAACTTCTGCTCTTTAAGAAACACTGTCAAGAGAATGAAAAGACAAGCAAAGATTGGGGAAAAGTATTTGCAAACATGTGGATGGAAGGGGATATGGATGGCAAATATATACATGAAAAGATACTTAGCATCATTAGTCACTAGAGAATGTAAACTAAAACCACAATGGGATATCACTACACTACTATTAGTATGGCTAAAATTTAAAAGATTTATCATACCAAATGTTGGCAAGAATTTTGAGAGACTGGAGCTCTCTTGCATTGCCTGTGAAAATGTGAAATGTTACAACCATTTTGGAAAACAGTCTGACAATTTCTTTAAAAGGTAAGAATATACCTATCACATGATCTAGCTATTCTACTCTCATCTAAGAGAAATGGAAGCATATGCCCATTCAAAGTCTTGTACATGAGTGCTGATTGCAGCCTGTATGTAATAATCAAAACCTGGAAAAATCTCAAATGTCCATCAACAGGTGAAAATACAAACAGAGCCAATACAGTGGAAAGCTACTCTGCAAGAAGTATGTGTGGACTATTAGTACATCCAACAACATGGATGAATCTCAAAATAATTATATTAACCAAAAGAAGACAGGCAAAATGAGTGCATACTGTATATTTCCCATTTATATCAAACTATAGAAAATATAAACTAAGTTTTAGTGACTGAAAGGAGATCAGTGGTTGTTTAGGAATGAGAAGGAGATGAAGAGAGGTGGAAAAGCAAGATTACAAAGAGACATGAGAAAACTAAGTTTGATGTATATATTCATTATTGATGGTGATAGTTTAATATGTATGTCAAAACATACACTTAAATATGTGTCATTTATATTTTATATCAATTATACCTTCATAAATGTTTATAAAACATAATGTAAGAAATATTACCTTGAGTTATAAAAATTATGTGGTAATATTAAGATAAAAGAAAAAGAGTCTATTCAGATTTATGGTTGTCAGTGATCTCTGTAGTTTTTTGTTGTTATTCCTTTAAATATACTGTGCTTATTTCATTTCATCTATGTCCATTATTGTTTCTGGTAACACATTATTCCCTGAAATTTTCATAATTTATTTGTTGGTTGTGTCTGGCATGGTTTTGATTTGTCTTCAGTTTGTGTCTTTATCTCAAGTCTGTTTTACTCTCTCTGATTTTATATATACTCTCATTAAGATTTTCCTGTGAAAAACACTTTGGGAGTTTTTTTTTTTCTTCTTCGTGATTTTTGTTTATTTCTTTGTTCTTTTGTTTTGCTTTACATGCTGGTTTTTCCCCCCCAATTCTTTTCCTCTCTCTAGCTTTTGCCTTTCTCTGTTTCATGGAAACACACTATTTCTTTTCATCCTCTTCATATTAGTATCAGCAACTCTTGTTTTCCTGATATTGTGTGGTGTACATTATCTTTTGTTCCTTTCCCCTCTTTCTTGCAGTCTGTCTTTTCCTCTGAGTTAGAGACTGGGGATCTAAATATAACTTCTGTTTTAGGAAGTTATGGCAGGTGAGAGAGGTTTTTAGTTAGAATGATGTAAAGCCTTAGAGGAATTGTGTTCTGTGTTCTCTTTTTATATATTGTTAAATGTTCTCTATCATAATTTACTTTACCTACTAGAGCTGGGGCTTGGAGGGGCACTGAAGTAGTATCTTATGATGTGGGCTATACTGTAGGATTGGAATTGTGTCTTTTATTCATCTTGGAACTCTGCAACTTGGGCTTCAGTTAGAGACAACTGTCCCCAGTAGCCACATGCTTAAAAGTCATTTACTCCCTGTTAGTCAGGAAGGGTGATTTATGGATATTCATGAGAATTTTGAGGTCATTGAGACTCAGCATTATGATTTGGGAGAAAAGAGGGAGAGTTTAGAGTCATGCCATGAATAATCTTTGGTATCTTTTCTGACTTACTTCTTTTGAATTTATGGCTGGAAATTATGGATATTTTCTTATTTGTGGTTAGCGTTTTTTTCTAGTTATTTAGTGTTCTTATTAGAAGAATATTTTACCAGGCTTGACTTCACTATCTTTACCCAGAAATTACAAAGATGTGTTCTAGAGTTAATTATCTGTGATTTATTTAATAACCTAAGGAAACCAACTGATATATGATATATAAGTTACTTTTTAAAATGTGGTCACAAAATGATTTGAAACTAAAAAGAATATTCTTTGTTCTTATGCTAAGTGGATAGATTTATTAAATGAAATTACAATAGGAATTCCTAAAACTTATCTAAGACAGAGATCTAAATACTGGAAAATTTACATAAAACTAATTTTTAAAAAGTCTTCTCTGAGCTTTCTTTAAATTTTTAATTTTTGGGTGGCGGGCTTAATTGAATGACATGGGTAGTTTATTACTGCTGAGACTCATGTTCTTACTAGAAAGCCATGGGCAGACTGACATGTTAATAAATAACAAAGGTGACAAGAAGAGGCAGTGTCCAAAGATCAAGAAGCTCTAAGAAAGGTAACTGATGCTAATTTCTTCACTTGATAAACCTAGTCTAAAATCTCATTATATACATACTGAAATTGCAATACAGTCCCCCTTTATGGTCTTGAGGATAGTAAAAGATGGAGAAATAGAGTCAGATCTTGCTCGCTGTAAGATCTCAGTTCCGAGTGAGAAATTGCCAGTATTCAGACAGGCACCTTGTCTAAACTTATGAAAGATTTTTAAGAAATATTTTTACTTTGGCTTTTATAACTATAATAATTACTTGCAAAGATCAAATCTGATGAATATAATTAATCACTAAATAGATTTAATCTATAATGACTTTAAAAAAGCTTTTGATATGTTCTTGAAAGTTATACTTAATTAACTTGCATAGTATTATACATAGAATAATAGACAATGATTTTTAAAACTTTTATTTCTTATCTCAGCACTGAAAATTTCATCCCTCTGTTTGCTTTGGGTAATTTAGATGTTTGAACCACTTTGTTCTTCAAGAATCCCTTCAGTGCAGCATAATTCCAAGTCAGAATTTAGGGCAGCATGAAAAGCAATAATTTTGAGATCGTGTTCTGAAGATCCTTTGAAGATTTCTTATCATCATCTTATAGTCAAAAGGGTCAAGTGGGCAAGACTTTCTATTAAACAGAACAGTTCTTCATCTTTTTAAAAATGCTTTATATATTGGGTTTCTAGATTAAATTAATAACACAACGAGTTCTACTACTAAAAATTTTAATGTAAACTCACTGATTACACTATTACAGTGAGAAGAATATTCGTTAGATTGAATGATCACATTTAGAGTGGACATGGATATCATTCATCTGGTTTTTATTCTGGAACTACTACTAGTTTTTAGTGTTAATAGTCTATCTGAAAATAATTAATACACTCTGAAACAAAGTAGAAGGGGTGATGGTCATTATCAAAAATCAGTCTAACATTATAAAGTGAAAATATTCTAAAAATAACACAAAGAATATAGGCTGTATATGGAAACTTACATGGTAACATAACAGGGAGGAAAGAGATTCTCCTCCACTGATAATGAATGATGAAATACTGCCAAGTGTTATCACAACACAAGCATCACAAAGACTGTTATGTAAAGAAGGTCTTTAAATTTAGGCTTGATATTATGTAACTTAAATATAAAAATTAAGAATGCACCAAAATTTTCTAGGTGCCTATTATAGATTATGTTCATTGTTGATGACTTGGTACTTTAACTTTTGAAGTTGAATATAGGCATTGAGAGGTAATTACCTAATTGCTCTCAGCATGGTATCAAGAACCTGTGTTCAATATTGAGATCTCATAACTAATGAGGAGCCTATACTTAGATATGACTTATTAGATATTCATTTAAGTGACAGATAAGCAAATGATGTATAAGAGAAATCATGAAATCTGAAGAATAATGTGAAAGTGAACTTTAGCATAAAATGGCCTAGAGTACCAAGCAGATGTAACATTTTGTTTTTCTAAAATTCACTGAAGTTGGAATAATTTGTTTTTCTGTTCTCAAAAAGTGAGATGAGAATATATAACATTTCTTTGAATATTAGTATTTTAAAGCTATTTCTTATAATAACATTTTGAAAAAAAGAGAAGAGAGCAATGAAGATGGAAATATATGAATAAACAGAATTCTGAGTTTAGGAATTAGATCTGATTTCTAGTCAGTGAGCATTTTGAGCTTTTTCTTTTTTAATTTTTATTTTTTATTGAAGTATAGTTGATAATGTTTCAGGTGTACAGCAAAGTAATTCAGTTATACATATATATAAAAATAAATATGTATTCTTTTTCAGATTATTTTCCATTATAGATTGTTGCAAAATATTAATATAGCCCCCTGTGCTATACAGTATGTCCTTGTTGTTTATTTTATATATAGTAGTGTGCACCTATTAATCCCTAATTCCAAATTCACCCCCTTTCCCCTTTGGTAGCCATAAGTTTGTTTTCTATCTCTGTGAGTCCATTTCTGTTTTGGAAATAAGTTTATTTGTATCATTTTTTAAGATTCCACATGTAAATGATTTCATATGATATTATCTTTCTGACTTACTTCACTTAGTATAATAATCTATAGGTCCATCCATGTTGCTGCAAATGGCATTATTTCATTCTTTTTTATGGCTGAGTAGTATTCTATGAGATACAATATATTTTATATATATATATATATAAATCACCTGTCAGTAGACATTTAGGTTGTTTCCATGCCTTGGATATTGTAAATAGTGCTGCTATGAGCATTGGGATGCATGTGTCTTTTTGAGTTAGAGTTTTCTCTGGATGTATACTGAGAAGTGGAAATCCTGAATCATATGGTAACTTTATGTTTAGTTTTTTAAGGAACCTCCATACTGTTCTCCATAGTGGCTATGGCAGTTTATTATTCCCACCAGTAGTGTAAGAGGATTCCCTTTTCTCCACACCCTCTCCAGCATTTATTATTTGTAGACTTTGATGATGACCATTCTGACTGATGTTGTGGTTTTGATTTGCATTTCTCTATTAGTCATGTTAAGCATCTATTCATGTGCCCACTGGCCATCTGTATGTCTTCATTGGAGAAATGTTTGTTTAGGTCTTCTGCCCATTTTTTGATTGGATTGTTTGTTTTTTTGATATTGAGCTGCTGAGCTGTTTGTATATTTTGGAAATTAATCCCTTGTCAGTCACATTGTTTGCAAATATTTTCTCCCATTTTGTAGGTTGTCTTTTCATTTTGTTTATGGTTTCCTTTGCTGTGCAAAAGCTTTTAAGTTTAATTAGGTCCCATTTGTTTATTTTTGCTTTTGTTTCCATTACTTGAGGAGATGGATCCCCAAAAATATTACTGCAGTTTATGTCAAAGAATGTCCTGACTATATTTTCCTCTAGGAGTTTTATAGTACCCAGTCTTACATTTAGGTGCTTACTGGACTTGAGTGATTATTTCTTTTCCCAGGTTAGGGAGGTTTTCAGCCTTTATCTCTTAAATTATTTTCTCGGGTCCTTTCTCTTCTCTTCCTGAGATCCCTATAATGAAGAATTTAGTGCACTTGATGTTGTCCCAGAGGCCTCTTAAACTGTCCTCATTTCTTTTCATCTTTTTCTTTTTTCTGTTTAGCAGCAGTGATTTCCACTACTCTATCTTCCAGCTCACTGATCCATTCATCTCTGTTTGGTTGTTCTTATATTTTCTAATTCTTTATTTAAAACGTCTCACTTCTTGCTCTGTGTATCCATTCTCCCAAGTTCTTTGATCATCTTTATGATCATTACTCTGAATTCTTGGGTAGATTGCCTCTCTCCACTTTGTATAGTTTTTCTGGGGTTTTATCTTGTTCCTTCATCTGAAATATATTCCTTCATTGCCTTGTTTTGTCTAAGTTGCTATTTGTATTTTTCTGTATGTGGTAGGTTAGTTACACTTCTAGACCTTGGAGAAGTGGCCCTCTGTAGGAGGCATTCTGTGCATCCCAGCAGTGTACTCCCCTCTCATCACCCAAGCTATGTGCTCTAGTGGTTCACCCTGAGAGGGCTCATGGGTCCTTCTGCTATGGTGGGCGGTCTGGTAAGCCCCTAGTCCAGTGGATTGCCAGGCCCTGCCTTGTGCCGATGCTGCTGCCTGCCGTTTTAGTGGGACCTGGTCATGAACTGGTTCTGGAACCCTGGGGCTAGTGCTGGCCCTCTGGTTGAGCATTGTTTTTTGTGTCGTTGGGCCCAGAGCTCTGCATCTGGACTACTCTTTTCAATTTAACATTTTTATGGTTAGTGATGATTTGGAGTCCTTCTCAGAGGAAAATAAGGCATTCCCTCTATAAGGTAAAAGTCTTACCATTTCTTTCTTTTCATTAAGAAGATAAATTTGGCTTTTATTAATCAGCTGCTTGGTGTTAGACAGTATGCTAAATGCTTTATCCACATTTTATCCTTAAATGTTTACAACTACCCTCTGAGGTGCTTCCAGCTGGTTTACGATATTGTGTTAATTTTTGGTGTGCAGCATATTGATTCAGTTATACCTATATATATTCCTTTTCATATTCTTTTTCATTGTAGGCTGTTGCAAAGTATTAAATATAGTTACTTGTTCTATGCAGTAGGACCTTGTTGTCTGTCTTTTTAACATATAGTACTTCATATCTGCAAATCCTATACTCCCAGTTTATCCCTCCACCCTCCCATCCTGACTTTTAGATGTGAATTTTTAGATGAAGTTTTTTCATACAGAAATTTAGATACTTTGAAAAGAAGCTTATCTATATCATAATTCACTACTTTATCTTTCATGGTAAGAGCATTGTCTGGCTCTTAGTAGGGATTTAATAAATATTAAAATAATTATTAGGGAGATAAATTAGGAGTTTGGGATTACCAGATACACAATTACTGTATATAAAATAGATAAACAACAAGGATCTACTGTATAGCACAGGGAACTATATTGAATTTCTTATAATAACATATAATGGAAAAGAAAATGGAATCTGAAAAAATATGTATGTATATGTATAATGAAATCACTTTGCCATACACCTAAACTAACATTTTAAATCAAATGCACTTCAATAAAAAGTAAAATACAAAAATATTTAAAATTATTGAGAAAACTAAGGCTCATAGGCATTTAAAAATTTATTCAAAATCACTCAGTAAGTGGTGGGATTGGAATTTTATTCAGAGCTGCCATTTAGACTCTCTTGTGTATTCTGGGATTAGATATTAACATTAATCTTAACAATATGCAAAGAAAATAATGTTTTATAGATGAGACATTGGAATGAGAAATTATGTGACGGATCTATTGAAAAGATAAAAATTGCTAGTTTTATAATGTGTACGACAATCCAACTAGGTGATAGAGTTTGGATTCTGTTAGTCTATATTAATAGACAGGAAGAAACAGATTTGAAATTGTGGAGTAAGAATTGGAAAGTTGATGCTTATGTGTATAGGTATGTGTACACAATAGTGAGAGGAAAGAGTCATCGAGGGGGACATTTGGCAAATGATCCTAAGATTTTGAGTTTGGATGATGGGGATGTGGATGGCACTAGTATCTGTGGAACAGTTAAAGCCTAGAAGGATGGAGTTCAAATAAGGTTTCTTCTCTTCTTGTGTTTGTTAATCCTTTGAGAATCTATGTATCTTATTTATAAGAAATTCATTATCATTTACTTGTGGGCCTTTCTCTCACTGTTGTAAATTATACCAGAATTCTGAGATTTATTTTTTCCAGGAAGGAAGGGGTAGTTCTTCTTCCAAGAGAACCTGGAATTGTTTTATTCCATTCCCACTGCTTCTTGCTTCCATATGTTCCTGTTGAGGAATTCTCCTCACTTCATGGAGACTTGCCTTCTCTGAAGCTGTGCCCTTGTTGGCATCTATTTCTACACTGGCAGAAGTGGTGTCCTATCCTAGAGTTCCAAGGTTAGAACTCTTTTAGTTCAAGAACTGCTTGTTAGACATTTTCCTTCCAAGAAAATCATGTGCCTAAATGAGTAGACTCTGAAGACCTTCAAAGCATGTTGCACCCAAATCAGTTCCCATTTTACACCTGACTTTGCTCTCAAACATTAAGGCCCTTGAGTTGAACAAGCCAATTCTTTTCTTTTTTGGCTATTGTTTAATTTCAGGGCTACCTTGCCCTTTCCTACCATTGAACTTTCATTAAGCTACTAGCATTGATCAATATATTAAGTATCTGAGAGTGAGAATTAGGACTTTGATCTCTTCCTACCCAGAGGATCTAGACACCTGTTTACCTACTCACTAGTGCTTAACTGTACATACTAAGGGGAAAGGTATCTTTTGCTTAAGTGCTAAGAAACAGTAGTGTTTTCCCTAGAATGATGGAGTCTTCCTTACAATTTGCCTGAGAAGTGTCTTTCATAGGAGGCCTGTTCTAAGTTGGCCTGTGTCCTTTAACTATAGACATCACATGATATAATTTCTAAGGACTCCTTTCAAAGAAAATACTTAATCTCACTGATTCTGCTTTAACAGACATCTCACATAAATTTTGGAGATATGATGCAATTCAGCCCATCAGACAGATAAAGAGAATATATGGCCGTGAAATGGAGAAGGTGAGGTGTTGTCCTTAATTCCAGTGTCACAATGAGAGTTCTCAGAGGTGACAAGTGGAAAACCATTTCATGAGTCAAGATGATCAAACAGTGAATATACTTCCTGGCAGATTTCATTACTAGGCACTAACTCTTGGAATGTTCTTGATTATATTATCTTATTGTGTTTTTGATGAGGTGATTTTTTTGAGGGCTCTTCTTAATCCATGAATATAAATTAAAAGAAAGAAGTGAAGAGACAAATGAAAGAGCTGAGTGACTTAAATTTATTCTCAGCTTGACCCACTTGCTGCTGAATTGATTATGATTTTCTATCACTACTCAATTATTTGCCCTTCCTCATTTCCTGTTAAGTGTATATTCGTACATACACATCAAATGATGGCAGAGAATACCCAGGACTCTCTGACAACAAAACTAATTTGCTCTTTTCCTGTTAATGATAGACATTTGTGGGTGTGGATTACGGTGTATCATTTTTTCAGTTTTTTTACAATGTAATCTATGCCTTGAAGTTTTTAGTGCTAATTCTGTGCTTATGCTTGTACAGTCTTTTTATGACTTGCAGTGTTAATTATCTTTCATTGTGATAAACCAATAAAAAAAGGGAAAAGGCAAAAAATAAGGCTATTTATTTTAAAAATGTAACAAATTTCAAAACCTTGGCTATTGCAACTATTTATGATTGGACTTCATGGTGAGCTGATGTGAGTGTCTGGTATAAAGGAGAGCTTTGTGGATGCCACATTCCAAAGTCTGAAAGTAGCCACCTTCTTCTGCACCCAGGTTATTTGTTTGGATAAATTAGGGTTTAAGGCTTTTGTTTACTTTTTCTGTGAAAAACACTGTCTTTCACTTCTAGTCATTTAAAATAAAAATGTATTAGGTCATATCCTATGCAATTTCATATAAGAAATGAAAATGAAAAAAATATTTTGATGAATGTTTATATACTAAGTCATCTCATTTAGAATATGCCTTCATTTTGGGAGGCTTTTTTCTTCTTTCTTCCTTCCTTCCTTTCTTTCTTTCCTTCCTTCCTTCCTCCTTTCCTTTCTTATTTTGATGGAGGAAACATGCGATAGGATTTACGATAAGATATTCCTAAGTATGAAAAAAAAAAGAGAATTTTTTCCTCTTCAGTAATTCAACGGAACTCAAAGAATGTACAGATTACAGAAAAATGAAGTGTCACATGGGTGGTTAGTTTAACAAACAAATCAAATTTTAGCATGGATAAGATTTTTCCAAATAGCAATCTCTTGCAAAAATCTGTCACTAAGAAAAGTATCAACCAAGGTAATCATAGAATTTATAACAGTAACAATAAAAACATGCGTTTGTTTTTGCTTTTCATTTGCTTCCAAAAAAGCCGATGTCCTTTACACATGAGTGTTCTAAACCTACATAATCAGTGGGATTATTCTACAGCAGGTATTAGTCTTCATTTTATAAGCTGCAAAGACTTACGTGCTGAGAGAAGGCTTGCCTGAGATCACGTAGGAATTCCATAGAACTAAAAGGATTTAGAATTTGGGGCTCCCAAACCAGTGCATTATTTTTAGATAATACTGTTTCTCAGCAAATGTAACTTGTGCCTTAACCAAAAATTAGCCCAGTTTTGAAATTATTATTCACTAAAATAACTAACAAAACTGGAAATACATAATGGCTCATTTACAGAACATTTTATATCCTGTAATTAAAGCTCTTTGAATCAAATTATATAGTGTCAGTTTTTGTTTTTGTTTTTTTTTAGCAGATATCATTGGAAATCAGGAGCCTTGTATCTGCCACTGACTTTGATTCAGGGTAAGTTAGATCCATCTTTGCTTTTACAATAATCTTATTGCTAAAAATTATTGATACTTTTATATTCCAGAGTGAGTACAGATGTTTGGCCAGAATAATACACAATCATGTTATTCTCTTATGCACAAGTTCTTTTGTGATTCAGTAATTGGTGAACATAATTGTCATCTACTTAACTGGTATACTTGAAAATATATAGTTTTAAATTACCCAAGTCATTTTAGCAACATGCCTAATTTCCTATACTTTATTAAGTTTGTCTCTTTGGCAGTTGTGTTAAATCATAAGCAAAGTCTAATATGTGCAAAAGTCAGGCCAGTACACAGATGTATGAGTTAGATCTGGGACAAGATCATGTCTCCTATATCAGAAATCCAATTCAGTTTTTAGCTAAAAACTGTCAACCTGACCAGGCCCATGTCTACGTGGGCTGGACCTCGCCTATAGATTGTCATCTGCCATCTCCTACAGTGAGTGCTTGGTATGCTGTAAGTGCAACTCCAGGACACAAAAAAATTCCAGTGACCTAGGGAATTTAAACCATTATTTATAGGTTCTTTAATTTAAACTTAAACTGAAAGAGACTGGGTCATTAATATAGAAAAGTCATTAATGCAGAAAAAACAAACCAATTGTTAAGTAATTGCTCGAGATAAAAATCCCGTGTGGTTTTCATAATCCATATAAATTGAATTTGACATCAGGAAGTTGATTTAAGAAAAACAGTTCAGAGAACAAAAGTACAAATCATAATTTCCCATCATTTCTAGTTCTTTTGCTTATTCTGCAAAGCTATGGAAGCTATGAATGTGCATCAG
Source organism: Camelus bactrianus (assembly GCF_048773025.1). Classification (NCBI taxonomy): domain Eukaryota; kingdom Metazoa; phylum Chordata; class Mammalia; order Artiodactyla; family Camelidae; genus Camelus; species Camelus bactrianus. Next base: position 21,791,715 of record NC_133546.1, on the reverse strand, counting down.
TGACACTGAGAATTGGCTGGTTCCTGGATTTTAGTTTAAATGTCTCATCAATTCAGAGTCAATAATGTACTAAGCTCCACAGTGGTGACAATGCTTCCCAAGATTGGATATTATCATTTAGTATATATTGAGTGTGAAGATGTCTCCAAGGAAATATTGACTCTTTAGCATTTCCACAGGTTAAGAAAGAAAGAAAGAAATACCATTCAATTGTACAAGTGAGAAAATATAAACAAAGGGAGGCTAAGGTAATTTTTCAGAATCACACAATGAAACAAATTACGAGGGCAAACTTCCGACTTCTGTTTGTTGTGAATCAGTTACCCATTCCTTAATTGGTCTTTTGTAAGTAAATCTTTGTGGAAGTCTGTAGGATGAATAAGAAAAAAAAAGAAACATTTTGTAAAAGGATGTGGGAAAAGATCTATTATGAAAGCATTGATCAAAGGAAACAGGAGTGGCCCCACTAGAGAGAAACCATTTGACCTTACATTCGACACTCCACCCTTGGCTTTTCTATCCCAAGGCACCTTCCTCACTCATCTAGGCACTAACTCCTTATGCCAAGGCCTTCTCCTCCATGGATGCCCTCCTTATGTTAACTACAGGGACATGCTTCCTACCCTGCTTGGACTCTGACAGCCTGCTCTGCCCACTGTAAATACAACCCCTCCAACCCTGCCCCAGACACCTACCTTTCTTGCTTTAGGATGGGATTGCTTAGGAAAGGAAGGGGAGAAGAATATGAATATAAAGAAGAAGAAGGAAGAGAAGAAAAAAGGATGCTGTCATACAACTTCTGAAATACTAGTTCAGATAACTGATACCAGTATTTTCGGCCAGCTACAAATGCACAGAAGTTTGGCTTTGGACTCAGGGTCTTTCAACTATTTGTTCAGGTGCTTCAACCTCAGATTCAGCATTTGGAAAATTGAAGACCAAACATACTGCATGCTAATTTTTGGTATTTCTGAACTTGTTTGAGAGTAATGATCATTTGAATGTGTTAGGGGTCACTGTTTAATCAGCATAAAAATAGTAACCATAGGAATATGCCATCTGTTTTTTTGCTAATATCTTACAGGTTAATGTTTTATAGTACCTTCAAGTATAGGTAGAATTCTAGCTATAACTTGAAATGAAAGTCTCCTTATTTGCTTTGTATGTCAAAACTCTCTTTAGTTGATTGCATATAAAAGTGTACTTATTATTTCCACAAATAATTATGATTATGTAACTTGATAATTTATATATATATATATATATATAAAATCAAGAATTCTCAAATAAAGAAAGATGACATATTTGAACAATTAATATTAATATTATGATGCACAGTGCCAAAATACTGGAAGGACCAAATCTCCTTTTGAGTCTTATGTCCATATACCTTTATATCCATAAATGTCAATGAAATTTGAGTAGTAATCTAACCTCTAATGATAGAGATTACATTATATTCTTCTTTTGCTATTTAATTCCCTTAAGGCCTTAAATAAGACCACTAAAATCTGAAAAAAAATTCCTAAGTGGATATTCTTCAAATCATAAAAGAAGAATGCAATCTTGTCCCTTCAAAAATATGTTACAAGGAAGAAAAATTGCAACATCAAGTATGATAATATTCAAGATAAATCAATATTGATTAAGACTTAATAAAGCACAAATATAGTTTAGTGATTTAAAACATAAAAATATTAGAGAAAAACAAGGGGTCTCCCGACATTTGGCTTTTCTAAGGCCTTTGAGTGAAAGTGAGCACCTATCAGTACCACCATCCTCATTACGTGCTGCAGGAACAGTAGGAACAGTTGAAAGTACTGAGACATTTTTGTTCCTGAACTGTAACAGAGAAGAACAAACCTGATTCCATATTGGCTTGTTCTTTTAGCTCTAACCTTTGGACTGTGTTGCCTGTGCTTAGTGATGCTGGCTCTGCACCTTTTGTAAAAGAATATTGCCTATAGCCTGAAATATACATGATTGCCCATTCTCAAGTCTCTGACATTTAAAGGTACAACACTTTTTCATTCATATAGAGATAAAAAATTGCAGAACAAAAGATAGCAATTGTCTTGTTGGAGACTTATAAGAACATTGTGACCAGACCCGCATGGACAGCTGCAAGAATAAAGGATTCCTGCACCAAGAAGTTTGTAACAACCAACCACACCCACTCCCCTTTTAGTATAAAAAGAAGCCTGAATTCTAACTCTTATAAGATGGTTCTTTGGGACACTAGTCCACCATCTTCCTGGTCTGCTGGCTTTCTGAACAAAGTCACCATTCCTTGCCCCAACATGTCATCATTCGATTTATTGGCTTGTCCTGTGATGAGAAGTACAAGTTTGGACTTGGTACTTGGTAACAGAACTATAAAATTCAAAATTGCTTTCTGTTTACAAATTGCAGTTTTAAATAAAAGTTTAAATCTATTTAAAATTCCTTCTACAACAGTGATTTTGTCTACACTCTTCATTTGGCCATTTGATATTTAGTTAAAGTATGTATTAGTCAGGATTACAAGCCATACCTTTATCTTGAAAAGAAATCTCTTTCCAAACACAGACAGATGCCTGTAATTTTCTCATATTACAGATTTGCCCTTGACAAAATTTGTGTTTATCAGAGCAGCAAAAATTACACTGAAACAGTTTGACTGAAATTTATTAATCTATTTGTTTACATATTGTATAATACAGGTGTTCTTTGAGGATTCATGATACTTTCTGGCTCTTGTCCTGTCCCAGAGCATTTGTAACTTCCTTAGAGTGTGTTGTTTTATGTTTTCATTGAGGCTTCATCAGAATCATAGGGCACAGTCAGGGTGATGCTGATTCAATAACCCACTTTCCTTAGTACTTTAAAAGTCCCTCTCTTTTATTGCATTTGGTTTCTCTGAACTTTCATCAATTTCTCATGGGCTTTCTTGAGTATATGAAGAAATGTAAAATACTAAACTATGATGTCTGAAGCCTAACAAATGAGAAAGGCCCACTGGTTTCCTACAATAAATGCACTCTAGATGAATGTAAGAGTTTAGATTGAATAGTCTAAAAGAAATGTAAACAGTAAATCATTTTAATGTGAATGATTTTCTGAAATCTTCATGGTCATGTATTTTTTTTTACAAATCATTCAGCAATTGCATCCCTGAACCATTAATTTGTTAAAGTATTGGGCACTTTATGAGTCACATAAACTTTACTGAACTTCCTCCTGTGTTATGGAATTTATTCATCACAACTCTGAGGAGTCAGTACTATTAATATCAATATTCTGAAAAAGAGGAAATTGATGCTTAGTGAGGCTGTTATACCCCCAAATATGCAAGAACATGAAGAACTGGGTTTGAATTTATAGAGTTTTATTCCAAAGCTTGGGGCCTTTATTTATATGTTACTCAAACTATAGTTACAGGAATCAATAAAATATGTTATAGTTCACATAACGGTGCCTCTTAACTCAGAACAATTACATACTGAATACCAACAGGTCCCCAGTAAAGGCAGATACGATATGGCTTAGGATGAAAATACAGTAACGGAGGAAGCAGTTGGGACAAGGTGGATAATAGTAATATTAGATGAATCTCAGAAACCTTTGTATAACTTAGATAGCAAATTAATGTCTATATTTTAATATCGACTACCAGGATGCCCACAGAAGTTCAAAATGAAGGTAGAAGTAATAAAATTCAAAGCACAGGCTCTAAAGCCCAGCTATCTGGATTCAATTCTTAACTCTTCCACTTTCCGCTTACCTTTGTCAAATTACTTAACCATTCTGTGCCTTAGTTTCTCATCTGTAAAATGAGGATGATATAACCTATACCACAGGATTGCTTTGAGGAGTAAATAAATTAATATATGCAGAATACTGAGGGTGATGCCTGATCCTGAGCTAGTCTATACATGTAAACTAATATTAAGTGTAGATGAGTATGTATTTTTGGAACTGGTAGCAGGGTGCTCTTTTGTTGTTTATCTCTAACATATTATCTTAGTGGAACACATTAATATACATGACTGCACAACACAACAAAATGTCCTCACGAGATTTATCTGGATTTCTGTAAAGGATAGAGCATAATGTTTTACTTGAGCAGGGCACATGGTTTTATTTACTTAGACAAACTCATCTTGAAGAGGGTTACTTAGAGTTTTCTGGAACTGCTTAGTTTATAAGTTTTATTCCAGTTCAGTTAAAGAAGGTAGGATGAGTTCCCATATTAAAACACAAAATGGAGTGCCGATTGGAGCTTTTGTACTGAGTGATTAGTATCTGTTACTTCCTCTGGGAATTGTTAAAAAAAAAAAAAAAAGGAAAAGATAAATTCTCACCAGCTTATCCTTCATAGTTACTGCATCAAGAAAACGTGTTCTTGCTCTTCTAGCACAAAGATGAGAATGTGAGGTTACCGTTCCTGTTCTGAATTTAGTCTAAGGTACACGTTCAGTGATTTCCTCAGGCAGGGTCTTCTAATTTTTCTTTTTAATGACTAAGAAAGATGTTCTTTTTTATCACCGCAAAGAAAATGTCTGAAGGCAAACTCTCAGAATTCAGTTATCTTCAGGAAAATGAACACGTATAAATTAAGGTGGTGTATTTCTTCATCTCTTTATGTCCACTAGAAGATTTTTTTTTCATACAGTGCTATCAGTGATGCTACCAGATTATTAAGACCCAAGACAGGTTGGGACAGATGCAGATTCTTGGAAGAAAGGGATAGATTGGTTGTACAGATGGTTCATTTATTTGATTTTAAAAAATAAAAGTCTAAGATTGTGCAACTGGGTGAAGGCTGGGCTGTGAAGTTCCATGAAGGGGTGTGACTAAGTCCATTGAAGACCATCTCAGGTCGAAGGAAATAGTTTGAATATAAGCTAAGTCAAAACAGAAGGAGGAACTTGAGATCATAAAATCAAAATTGAAATTTGTACACCAGGATGAATTGGGGGGGCCTTGTAAAAGAGTACTTAAGATCGATATTTAATTCTTTTTGACCTTTCCCCTTCTTTTAAGAGAAGCATTTAAACTTTATATTTATTTTCAAAAGCTACTTCAGCTCTGTCCCACAAGTTTCTATTTATAGTATTTCCATTTTCATTGACGTCTAAATCTTTTTAAGTTTTCATTATGATTAATTTGTTGACTACTGCTATTTGGAAAATGTCCTCAAATACCCAAAAATATGCCCTTTCTTGAAGGCTTGTTGTTGGTGTTGTTGCTATTTACCCTGTCAGTGACGGTGATCTTCATTTCTCTTCTTCTCTTGTCAAAGATCACGGTCTATATTATACAGGACTCACCATAAGTCCTGGTAGGTTGTCAGTTTTCATAAATGTTCTGCGTATGCTGAAAAGGGATGCTAATTTTAAGGTTCTACATACGTCTATTATGACAAGTTAATTACATTTTCAAGTTATATATTATTACTAATTCTTTGTTTCCTTCAGACATTGATTATTAGAAGTCTTAAATCCTCTCACTAAAACTATAAATTAAATTTTTGTTATCTTTCATCAGTTTTGCCTTATTTGAGCCTATATTATTACTTCAGATGAGTTTAGAATTGTTTTAGCTCCCGGTTTTAGCATCCTTTACATTATGCATTGAGATTCCACATCCCTGCTGATGCCACATTACGACTGTATCAGCTGTCTTTTATTTAGTGTTTCCTGGTATAAACTTTTTCATTCTTTTTAAAACTTGTAATATTTTAAGGAGTAGCTGTTATAAGTAGCAGAGAACAGGATTTCCTAATTTTAATTCTGACAACCTGACTATCTTTGTTATTAATACTTGAGTCAACTTACTTTTATTGTGATTTCTGATATATTTTGAATTAGTTTTACAGCATTCTGTTTACATACTTTTTTGGTCATTTTGATTTGCTTCCTGCCTTCCTGGGATTATTTTTATTTATTATTGCCAGTGCTACTGCTGTTGTTGCTGCTATTATTATTATTATTAATTATTATTATTATTATTATTATTATTATTATTATTATCATTATTACCCTTTCTTAAAGCAACTTAGATTTGGAAGTTTTATTATAATTTAAACAAAATTAAAGTTTAAGTTCATTCGATTCCTGAATAATCCAAGAATTAAAGGACACTTGAATTCTACTCATACTTTCACACATCATAAGTGTTAATCTTGTGCCAGATTTTAATCTTTCTCTTTATTCTATAAATTAAGCACTGCTACTATTTTGTATACTAAATGTTTATTTAGATTACTCTACTATGTATCAGTAACTTTCCTCACCATTCCGTCTCATTATTCAGATCTTCCTTCTTGGATAATTTTCTTTTTTTCCCTAAATGATATCTTTTAGAATTTCTCTTTGTTAAGTTTCTGCCATTGGATAAGATTCTTATTTGTTGTGCATCTTATATGTAAATATTCATTTCTTTTTTTTTTAATTTCTGAGAAACTCTGCCTTTAAAACATTCTACCTTTCCCCAATTGTCTTTATTCTCGCTTCCTAGAGATCCGATTAAATATATGTTAACGTACCTTTTTGTTCTATCCTTCATGGCTTTTAAATGTTGCTGTGTTTCTTTCTGATGCATTCTACATAATTTCTATTGATTTATCTTCCAGTTTAGAAATTCTCTTATTAATCAAATGTTCTGTTTAACATGACTTTTAACTATGTAATATTATTTTACATTATTTAACCAATTTTTAGTTAACTGCTGTTGGTGTTTATACTTTTACTCCTGGAATTCTGTTTGGGTTCATCAACACTATAATTCACAGGTTGATCGTAGTAGACAGTATAAAGAATTAGTACACAGTAATACAAGTGAGTGTATTTTACTTATAACTGTGAACATAAATGGATTTCAAAAATAATAATTTTGAGCAAAATAAGAACATAACCAAATGAATGAAGTGCAGTATTATGTATGTAGAGTTCAGAAATGAGCAAAATTAAATATTGTCTTGCTTAAGAAAAGTAAGTAAAATTAAGGGAATAATTATGCTATAAGTCAAGGTAGTGATCATTATGGTGTAGAGGCAAGGATCTTGATTGGCAAGGATCATACAAGGATCTGGTAAGGTTTTAGAAATGCTCTCTTTCTTAAAAATCGGTTGGTAGTTACATAGATAGGAACATACATGTTTTATATACTCTAAGACATATTCAATTTCATTTTTTTTAATCTTTCTGCTTTTGCTTGATGATATCTTCTTTTTGACTCATGGTCTAGATTCACTCACTTAAAAAAATTTAAATTTACTTACTCCAGTATCTGTATGTAGTAGTTGGAATGTCTAAACTCCATGGTTCTCTAATTCACCATGTGTTCTTTCTGCTTATTCTTCCTCATGTTGACATATATCTTTCTGTATAATGAGTTCATGTCCAGCTTGGCTTTATCTCTTTGTGTCATATGAAATCTGAGTGGTTGTGAATCCTTACAGAGAGAGCCTTAGGAGGTACCAACACAGGACAAACTTAAGTTAACTTTATAACTTAATTTCTTAACTTAAACTTGCAAGAAATATACATTCAAATTCCATCAGTGTGAGAGTAGGCCCAAGTTATAAATTTTTAAAGGAGAATTTTAAAAATTTTATTTCATTTTCCCACCAGAGTCTTCTCTAAGTCAGAAAAGTTTCTTATCATATTTCCATTCTGGAAGGTGAACTTTCGTAGTCCATCTTTGCACTGAAGCTGAAACCCTTTGAATGTCCCAATTTTATTCAAGTGATTAGTTTCGTCTTTCCATGTTTGGGATCTGTAGTCTTGTCTTTATTTTCTGGCTTTGCTTTTAACAGTCAAGATTCTAGATTATTTGGAGCAAGTACCCTGGGACTTTGGCAACTTTAATGCAGCTTCCCAGTTTGGCATCCTAAAACCTTTTAATTTACCAGTGAAAATTTTGACACTGTTTACTTTCTTCAATTTATTTAAAAATCACATTTATTTTTATTTTAACCAGCATTTTCAGATATGTTGTAGCAAGAGATCCTTTAATACCTAATCTCAAATAAAATAATGAAAAGAAGAAAAGATGATAGTAAAGATGTCATTTCGGTTCTAAATCTACCCATTGAAAGCCACGTTGTGTGTTAGTACACACAGGATATACCCTGTGTCTGAATATAGATTAAATCTATGGTAAAACTTGAGATTTTAAAGTTACTGAAGCCTAGATAGATTTTAAAGAGTCACCACACTATCAGACCATATTGCTGAATAGAATTTTCCACTTAATGTATAAATGTCTTACCATAAGATACACTTTTTAGATGTGATAATAACGACCTTGCTTCTCCCCATGATTCCAACATAGTAAGTTCACAGCAATGTATTTTGGAACCCTTGAGAAGACTAATAGGACCTGGGAATCACGAGCTCATCAGTTACCAAGAGCCCCAGAGGCTGCAATTAACTCCCTCTGCTTGGTTCTGGTGTAGTCTGTTGTTTATGCTTCTGTTACATCAAACGTAATAGTTGGTCTTGATTATAGTCATATGTGTACCTCTTGTTTTCCATATGCATTGGCTGAACTTGTAGACAGCAGAATCCAGGTCTTACCAAAAAGTTAATTCCCCATAAGAATTCAAAAACTACTTTATGGACTGAATTGAATTTTAATTAATTGTTGCTATGTCCCCAGTTATCCTCACCCCATATCCTGATGGAGAATATGTCTTGTCAAGTGCAAATATGTAGTTGCAGACTCTTTTTTGGAAGTTATATTACTCACTATTTTCTGCTGCTTCTGCAAGCTTTGTGGAGTGACTGTATTTTCTTAGTGTACATTGACAGTGTACAATATAATGGTTCATTTAGGATGGATTTTTATGGGGCCTGTCAGGATTTAGCTGTGTTTTGCATAGTAAACCTAATATTATATGACAAAATGCATCATAGAAGATACTTCACAACCATTAAGGAAGAAGCAGTGAATGTGTAGAAGATTACTATGCATTGCAAATGGTGGAGCAGCTAAGATAATAAATAAAGTATAATTGAAATCCAGGGGGCTTTGAATATTAGTGGTGTAACAACTCTCTGATCTACAATGTGCATTACACTGTGTGAACTACAGTGTATGCTGTAGGAAGATTGGCTGCAGCTCTGGTGCGTCTGTCTCTGCACAGCAGGTGATGTACTGAACTTAATAACCTGCTGTGCAATTTTTTATTTAAAAAGTAAGATGGGAGCTAAGTCACAATTGCTTTGGGCAAGTGTCTTATAAAAATGTTTGTGTTTAGAAGTGAGTTAATTTGATTAGAGAACCATGAAATCTGCTCAACAGTGTAATGGAACATCAACTAAATCTAAACTGGCAAAAACCCAGGACTTTGAAAATTAATGAATATTCAGTATTGACATGGTCTGAAAATAGATGACAAATATGAGGAAGAAAGGAAGACAGGAGGGAGACAGAGAAAGAGATTTTATAACGCTTGAGAAATTTTTACTTTTGTTAAATAATATTGTGGCAAAAGAATCATGTAAGTCAGTCGCCATAAAAATTTATAACACTGTGGGGTCAAAGGCAATGTTTTGTTAATTTATTTTTGTGTTTTCTGATTCTCAAAATCTATACCTCTTGCTTTTCACCTAGCACCATTTCAAATACTTGTTAAACTTCTACCAGTTGATAAATGAAAGGCTCTGTCTGCATTACTTCATATTTATTGGATGCAGAGCAGGGGAGTAGGTTTTATGACAAATAAATAAATGGCAGCTGCTTTTAAAAAAGTGAAATGAATAGGGAAGATTATGTATATATATAAAACCAATTGCTAAAAATATGGGAATAAGTAGACAGTTGACTACTCACCTTGCTAGAGATCGAATATTAATCTGAGATCAAAGTATTAAAAGCATAGAAATTTTTGCCACTCATTTTATTAAGAGGAAAAAAAGAATAACATCTCCCAATACCTCAAAAATAAATATAAAAAAGAGATTAAGAAAAGAACAACATTTAAATATATAACACTATTTAGCCAGTACCCCAATGAAAACTATTGCCCATTCGTTGCCCGGACAGTATTATAAGACGTCTATGTACAACACAGCTAATTTATGTTCTGGCTCACTTTCAAGCGACACAGGAATCTTGCCAGAGCTCAGTCCTTGGTTAGACCCTGATTCTTAGACTCTTCTCATTTCTAGATGGCAAACTGGATTGAGTAGCAGCGACATTTGTTTAGATAAAGAGTGAGGAATGGCAGCATGGTGGCATAAGAGACATGGTAATAGATATGCTGTTAAACTGGCCTAAGTAAAGCAAGCCTTGAACCCAATAAACATTTATTAGTATCTTTAGATATACAACACTGTGCCAAGCCTGGTGATTTACAAAAGTGAATCAGGATCTGGCCCTACCCTTTAGGATCTTACTCTGCAGCAGAGGAAATAGTTCACAGGCATAAATAATTAAGAGGGAAGGAATTTCTGTCAGGGGAATTATCTTTTTGGTTGAACAGATCCATTCTTTATGTTGACAAGATTCAAATCTGTTTCTCATCCTGTGTTCTCAACTGATCATGAATTTGGTCCTGTATGCTATCTGGCCATTTCCAACTTTCTGTTCTCCAAATGGCTTTTTATTTGTCTCCTCCACTTTCGCATAATTGGCTTTATTGCTTAATTTCTTTGTCCCCACCAAATGCAATCAATTCCTAAAGAACTCAGGGTTGCTATCTTGGGATGTTTTGTTTATTGCTAGGGTCACTATCTGCCCCTGTTTTATGGGGGCAGTCAGCATACATGTATTGTCTTGTCTTATGTATCAGTGGAACTTTGATCAATTCCAGAGGTGTCCTGCTTTGGAGGATAAGTTATATGATTACCCTCTATAACCCTCCTCTCCTGTTCCGTATTCAGTGCTCCATAATTGGAAGATCCCGTGCACCCATCCTTCTTCACTTTTCCTCTTTATCAACCCACTACTTAGGCTTCTATCAGTTTTTGCAGTCTTTGCCTACATGTCTTAAGGAGCTTTTAAACTTTCTTTCCATTTTGAAGTCTTTTCCATCACCAGTTCACCCTGAACAACAAAAGAAATACCATTAATGATATTTTCAGCATGCTCTGATCATCCTCAAAAACATTTTCTAGTTTTTAAATTCTTGTCAACCAAACTCTAAAGTCCTCTGGATTTAGGGGCTCTACCATCTGGCCCTATCCTGGTTATTCATCTGTATTTCTCGCTTTCTGTAATGTTTCTCTCTAGTCAGGTCATTCCAATGTTTTGCTGAGCACAACTTGTTCTTTCCCTTATTATTCCCATAACCCAGTTGACCCTGGTATCAGCCATGGTCCTGGCAGAAAATGGATGGCATATTCTACTGGGTAGATTGGAGTGAGTTTAGTTAGCAGATGATGTACAAAAGTGTGTGGACGGCCTAAATAATCCAACAACCCAACCCTCAGGCTAGTCATAGTGAGGAGCTCCCAACATTTGTAAGTCTTACAGGGGAGGTGGAAGGAGCAGTTACTGGAACCAGAGAGGAAAGCTCTCTAGGGGAAGGCCACTTGTTAAGAACTGTGGGATTTTAGAGAGGGACACAGTCAACTCATGGTGAAATACTAGAAGAGAGAGCTGGGGAAAGAATATCCATGATGCCCCTCTCCATCCTCCTACATATTTCCTGCTGGTGCTAATGGCCAAGCCTAATGAGAAATCAGAGGTGTAATGGAATAGATACAACCCATACAGGGTTTGCTACCAAAGCATAGGCCAGGGTGAAGAAAGGTGGAGTATGAATCTGAAGGAATAAATAGAAGAGTGAGTGACCTCTCTCCTACTTAGCGGAGCCCCATCACATATGATTTGGCACAGAGAACCTGAATTCACAAACATCCTAATACCCGGTTAATTACCAGTATCTTTCATCTTATTCACATATTTTGTTTGGCCATTGATGCCAAACAAATTTTAGGATTCATGCTAATTGGCTCAGAGGCCGTGTTAGAAAACCACAGAACGTACAACTGAGGCACTGAGGCCTACAGGTTTCTTTGGAACGATCAGGGAGTTGTAGAAGAGGATTTATTTAGTGGAGGGGCTCTGTGAATCTTTACCTTGGTCTATACTTGAAGAAAAGATCACCTAAAATTTATGATTATTATTTAAGAATTAGCCAGTGGAGTGTATTATCCAAAGGATTGTGATTCAGCAACTTCGTCAGTCATTTTCTATGGATGTTGGACCACTCAGTGGTGTGGGAGGCAGCTTCTTGTAACACACACATTTGGTGATGCGGTTCTAGATGGGAGAGATGAGAATCATTAGCACACAAGTTTTGTGATCTCTGATCTTAACCAAAATGCCATTTCTATTATTAGTTAAAGGTGAGGAGAGGATTAGTGGAAAAGCCAAGACGTACAACACAAGTTTCCTGTACCTGTTGTGTTGCTCAGCCAGTATCCATTCTTTTCTCCTGATAAAGGTATATCCCAGTTTTGTCCTTCCTCATGCAGCCATATATTTCAGAGGAAGTCGAACCCTTCCTCAGCTACAGAAGTAAAGCCTCATTGGCTTAAGATAATTCCTCTGAGTGATTGATTCAGGAACATATGTTCCAAACGTGTCCAACGAATTGAGGAGTGATCTTTTCTAAGATTTCTGGAAAAGATGCTTTCTTAGTCTTCTCTGTGTGACACAAATGAGACAGAAGAGAGACGGGGTGGGGGTGCACTGTGAGACAATGGGGGCCATGAAGACAGAAATCTGCTAAGAATGGAGCTACCATCAAGGAGGCAGAACTGAGAATCAGAGAAAGGAAAGAGTTCCTGGTCACACACTGAAACTGCCAAAGCAAGCTTTTTCTGAAAGTAGAAAAGGAAGTTCAGAACATTTTGGTCACTTGAGCGAATATATTTCCCTTCTAGTTTGAGCTACTTTGACTTTTACAGCAACTCAAAGATTATATGCTGATATATAAAAAAGAGTAGAACCAGTATAACAACTTAATTTTTAGTGTCTTCCTCCCTTGGTTTGGTTTACTGTTTATTTAATATGACTTTTAAAAATGCCTGTGAACTAGTCATACTTTGCCTTTTAAAACAGTAATATGATTCAGGTTATAAATATAAGAACCATTTTGAGTTTTACCCAAATTTTTTATTAGTCTTTTACATATCTGTAGACATTTATAAATACCAATTATTTCTATTACACAGTATCTAGGACAGACTGTGCCTGAACAGATTATATTAAGTTATCACCAGTTTTGCTGTGATATATATAGAAACAGTAAAAGATAGAGGAAGTGTGCTAGGAAAATTAGTTGGAGTCAATAGGAATTATGTTGGCTAAATAGAAATTTTACAAGCCTGCCTGTCTGAACAAACATTTGGTAATATTATCGCTGCTACTAAGACGTCAAAATTTTAAGAGTCACTTTGATATTTATCTAAGAGATGGTGCACTCTTTGAAGAGAAAGAGATACATGAGAGAGTATTTATTGTCAGTTATGTAGAATCCATCAGTCCTTACAGGGTTCTTTATTCCTTTGAAAGCTGGACAAGTTGAAAAATAAAACCTTTCAGTGGAAACAAAACCGATAGGATTTATTGGAAAAAAGTCCAACTCACTCATATAAACTAGTTAAACTTTTTGCATATTACCATAACCCACAGTCAAGATGTATTTGGTTTATAATTTGAGAAGAGAATATTGTCAGGATGAATAATAATCAGTAATTCTCTTTTGCTAACATAAAACATTTAAAAAAATATTCATTTCCTTGGCTGAACAGTTTTATATCAACTATGACAAATTTAATCACAAGAATCTTTTAGCAAATTTATATGTTTATTAACTTTAAAACATATAATATAAATTTTAGTTCACAACAAAGATCACCTTAATTTATTAAACTTAATTAGGATTGCTAAATATAATAATATATATTGCTCCAGCAACCAACAATTAGGGAAAACTATTTCTGAATGTTTGGTCAATTACTTGCTAATCTACAAAGCTCAGTAATATGGCCTCCTGCCATGGTAAATTGAGGTTTCAATGTAAAATAGATGATGCATTCTTTTGGAAATTCCTTTTACAACACAATTAACCTCTTCACCTTTTAGAAAACACATTGTGAGCATATTGAGATGCTATTTAATTTGACATGCTTTATATGGTACTGATCAGTGCCAAATAACATTTTAAATTTTCTTAAAATTTATTTTACATTTGTTAGTTAGGCTTTCAGCTACTAATTACACCATATTTCAGTTTTTATGCAATTCTTTGATCCAGTAATTAATAGTAATGTGATAGCATTAACTGCAGGAAGTTCTGGTGGTGGAATCAGCATTCTCAGATGTTAGAGGTCTGTTAAGGAAAAACCCAATGAAAGGTGCTAGGAATAACTATAGGACTCATTTTGGATAGGACTATTACAAAAGACTATTACCAGGCTATTCCTCTCATAGAAAATGTTTCATTCAAGAAGTAATAAAAATGTTTCACAAGCACATATGAATAATGAATAAAGAAAATCATAAGCAGGGAAAAACATTAATACAGCAGCAAGCAAATGCTTTGAGAAGAGGTTTATTTTATAGCTTTAACTGTAAACTGTATTATTTTAGAGCTTATGTTAAAATTGGAAGTACTCTTAGGAGTGATTCACTGCTACCTCTATCCATGCATCAGTCCCTGTTATAACAATGCTTATGTTAAAATTGGAAGTACTCTTAGGAGTGATTCACTGCTACCTCTATCCATGCATCAGTCCCTGTTATAACAATGCTGTTGAATGGAAGACCAACTTGTGCTTGAACACCTTCAGAGAAAGGAAATTCATTTCCTCACAGGCAGCTCATTACCTTGACCACAGTATATACTTTTATAATCTATTTAGCTAAATTCATGTATGTTATCTTTCTTTGACTATAAACTAGGGTCTAAGTCTTATTCATATTGTTATCCTATTATAATACCTAGCACAGGGCTATCCATATGAAAGTTGCTTAATTAGTATATATGATTTGATGATGAGTAAGGATGGTTATCTGTATCATGTAGCTCTGAAAAAAGTCCTAGTTATGATCTCTTTTAAAGAATATCGAATACTGTAGTTCACTATCATCAGGCACACATATGAGTAAAAAAGTTAGTTACCAACATGTGTTTTTATTTTACTCTACTGCCAGTGTGATCCTTTCACTGATGCTTTTATTAAATGCATCTGAAATAGATGGATTGTAACACAAAACTTTATTTTATCATGTTTAAGAGGAAAACACCAACTGAGCTACTGGTCATAAAAATTCACTGTTTCAGCAGCTGTTTGGTTATAAAATTATTGTACTAAAAGCTCATAAATATGTACTGCACATTCATTTAGAGGGAAAATAGCACTTTATGGCTTTTTCTCACTTTTTAAACATGATTTTTAGTAGTAAGTTAAAATAATTCTTTAAAAAAACTCTCATATAAATTTACTCCAGAATCACATTGTCTCATCATAATGGGGGCAAGAAGGATTGGCTCAGAGTCCAAGGACTGGGTTTTGAGTACTGATCTGCTACTTTTTGTCATATGACCTTGAAAGATCACTTATTTTTGCAAAGATTCAGTTTTCTTAGGTGTAAAATGATGAAAAAGCACACATTCTGTCTACCTCAAAAAGTAGTAGGAGGATCAAATAAAACACTGTGAATAAGAAGTGCTTTGTAAAATGGAAAGCCTTATTAAATATGAGGGGCTGTAATCACAGAGGAGATTTAGAACCCCAACTCCCTTACCTTCATATTTGAGGACTGTAGGAAGGTCCATAGATGTATTTAAGATATTATAGCCTTAGATACTACCCAGTCACTACAAGACTTGATGGACTAGTGATGGTTGGCAGAAATAAATGAGGAAGGCACAGTAGCTCCAGTGACTCTACTGACTAGAGTATGTATTTCTGGAGTAGTATCAACTAATTATCAAGTTTCATAAAAGCCTTCATGCATCCGAATGCTCATTAGTAATGTTTTTGTTTTTTAATTTAAGAGCTATAAATCTAAGTAAAATAATTCCTCTATTTTGTCAGAATTATTTCTCCAGGAGCCCAAATATACATGAGGTGTGCCTTAAAAGGTTGCAAAACCCCTACCTCACACTATATACAAAACTTAACCCCAAATGGATCAATAATAAGACTTATAACTATAAAACTCTTTAGAAAAAATGATAGGGGTAAATCTTCATGACCATGGATTTGGCAGTGGATTCTTAGATGTCACAGCAAAAGCACAAAAACAAAAGAAAAAATAGGTAAACCAGACTTTTTCGAAATTAAAATATTTTCTTCATCAAAGAGCACTATCTTTCAAGAAAATGGGGAAAAAAACCCAAAGAATGAAGAAAAGGACAAACTATTTTAAAATCATCTATCTGATAAGTGTCTAATATCCAGGATATATAAAGAACTCTTATTAGTCTACAAAAAAAGACAAACAAGTCAATTTTAAAATGTGCAAAGAATTTGAATACAGTTTTCTCCAAAAGTATACAAAGACATGAAAAAGTGTTCAATATCATAGGTTATTAAGGAAATGCAAATCACAAGAACAATAAGATACTTCACACTCAGTTAGATAGCAATCATCGTCATCATCATCAACCACAAATAACCAGTGCTGGCAAGAGTGTGGAGAAACTAGAACCCTCATACATTGCTGGAAGGGATGTAAAATTGTGTAGCCATTGTGGTACAGGGTTTGGCAGTTCCTCAGAAGTAAAAAAATTACCATATGACCCAGTAATTCAACTCCTATGTATTTACCCCAAAGAATTGAAAACCGGTGTTCAAACAACTGCTTGTACATGAACGTTCATAACAGCACTATTCACAATAGCTGAAAGGTAGAAACAACACAAATATCTATCAACAGATACATGGATAGACAGAATGTGGTATATAAGACAATGGACTATTATTCAACCACACAAAATGATAAAGTATTGATACACACTATCAGGGATGAACCATGAAAACATGCTAAGTAAAAGAAGTTGGACACAAAAGGTCACATATCATTTGATTCTATTTTTGTGAGATATCCAAAAGAGCTAAATTCACAGGGAAAGAAAGCAAATTAATATTTGCCAGGGACTAGGATAGAGGGTAAGGGGGTTTCTTTGGGGGTGATGAAAATGCTCTGGAACTTAATGTAGCAGTTGAACAATACTGTGAATGTACTAAATGCCACTCAACTTGTAAGCTTTAAAATGATTAATTTTATGTTATGTGGATTTCACTTCAATAAAAAGAAAGTCATTCTACTTATGATTTCCTTTTTACTCTGGTAAAATGAAAAATATAAAATGCATCATTTGCTAGGCAATTTCCTTTTGGTGTATACTAATTCTTGTTTTTGATTTCAGTTTGGATAATAAATTGTGTTAAACATACCCACATGCAAACTTTGATAAAAATTAAAAGACCCTTTTATACATGTTATGGTGATTAAAGTTCTTACCATGTTTCTGGGGTCTTTAAGCTGTCATCAGGATATGACTCTGAACCATGGAGACAGTCTGCTCTTCAGGACCACATTTGTCTTTTCCTTTAAATTCTTTCTTCTTGTTCTTTCGAGGGGGAGTTGGCTTTCAAGACATTTGAGGAAGTTGTGAGAAATGCAACTTGATCATGAGATGCTTTACATTCAGAGACAGAAGGGGACAAGGGGCTAGAATATGGAGGGAAAGAAAAGACTTTTTAAAGAAAGGACAGGGGAAGCTCTATTTTTGAAGTTAATAGCTATGTCTGGGATTATTTTGCCAATATAAATGAAAAAAAAAGTCCAATGAATATAGTATCAAAATTTTATCATTTTATCTTCATTTGAAGTTAACATTTCAAGTGCAAAATGCAAAAGATTCTCTTAAAATTATACTGTATCTAGGTTCTTCTTAGGTTGACAGATGTTAAAAATATTCTTGAATTAAAATACTGTATTATTGGAGTGGGAGTAATTGAAGTCAAAACATGCTCATATAATAGAGGACTTAAGGATCTGCTTTTGCATTTCTTTTAAAGAAATAACTCTTATCACCATGATATCATGTGACAAATGGTATCCTAAATCAAGTTCTCAATTTTATTCACACTGTCATATATGTAGGAAGTAGAGCAAGATTTCTGAAATACACTCTGTTCTAAACCAGGTAACCAGTAGAAGGAATTTCAGAAACTTTACTGGAGAAATATACTTACTAATAAATTTAGGAAAATAGTGATCTCAAACTTTTGTGGAAGGAAGCAAGTATAACTAAATAAATCTCTAAGTAATTGATTAACTAGTTAGTTAACTAAATATGTAGTAAGCTATTTGACTGAACCATATAATATTACATTTTGTAAGTCAAAGTTCAGCAATTTCATATATATAATTGTATATTATCCAGTTTGTTCATTCACTTACAAATAAGGATTATAGCCTTTTCTCTTTCATTCCTTCAAATGAAAATATTATAAGTAATATTTTCAATGTCTATATTTATACTTTTTTATATTTATCAGGACCCAGGAATATAGGTGACAGAGACCTGACCCAGACTAATTTAAGCAAAACATAAAGAAATAAAGGGATTCTCTGACTCAAGGGTGATGCTAGCCTATTGATTTAATTCTCAGGGCAACCTTCTCCATGTGACTAGAAGCTACAAATCTATAAACCTATGGTCAATGATTATAAAAATAAATAAAAGTAAGAGCACTCTTTTTTGATTGTCCATGTATTAATCTCAGAACAACTTAGATTGACCTGTGTGTGTCACATTTCTCATGCCTAAATCAATCGCTGTAGTCAAGAAGATGAAGTTTTTTTATTGGGCAGCTTGGGTCAGGTGCTGATCTTTGCAAATGGGAATCAGGTCCCTTTCTGGACCATTTTAAGTGTGAGGAGGGCACAGAGTGTAACTCCCTACATCCAACATAGCTTGCTAAAGTGGAAGCGGATGCCAGCAGATGTAAAACAGGTCCAGTATTAATTTAAATATCATCATTTAAAGATTTCATCATAGGATAAATTATTCCAAGTAAAGCATAAAAGTCTATGGAATAACTTTGATGGAGTTACTTTCAGTCTAAAAAAGAGAAACTAGCGTATCCAACAGCCTATGCAAAAACTGACCTTCTAATCAGCTTTTTATATAATTACTTATTTTGGAATAATTTTATATTCATAGGAAAAGGAAAGATAGTACTGAGAGGCCCCTTGTATCCTTAACCCAGTTTTCTCCAATGAATACATCTTATATACTTATAGTATAATATAAAATCTAGGAATTTTGCATGGGTACAATTTATATGTGTAGTTCCTTGTCATTTTATCATATGTACGGTTTTGTGTAACCACTGCTTCAACTGAGATACAGAATTATTTTATCTTTACAAAGATCTCACTCATGCTCTTCCTTTATAGTCACATCCACTCTCCCCCTCTCAACATTCTCAAGCCCTGGCAACCACTAATCTGTGTTCCATGTCTATGATTTTGTCATTTGAAGGAGGTTATATAAATGGAAACATACAGTATGTGACCTTTTTTGATTGGATTTTTTCACTCAGTATAATGCCCTGAGAGCAATTTTAGTTGTTGTATGTATCAATTGTTCAGTACTTTTCATTGCTGAGTAGTATTCCACGGGAGATGGGTGTATCATTGTCTATTTACTTGTTCTCTTATTAAAGGATATTTTTGTAGTATCCAGTTTTTGTCTGTTACAAATAAAGCTGGTATTAACAACCATATTCAAATTTTGGCAGGGTTAGGGGAACAAATTTTCAGTACTCTGCAATAAGTGAATACCATTGCTAGGTTATATGATATGTATCTGTATGTAAGAAACTACCAAATTACTTTCTAGAGGAGGCTCTGTCATTTTACATTCTCATCAGCAATGCATGAGAAATATAGCTTCTCTATATTCTAGCCAGCATTTTGTGTTGTAACTTTTTCAGTTTTAGCCATTCTGATGTGTTGTGATATCTTATTGTGGTTTTAATTTGCATTTTCTTAATGGCTAGTGATATTGAACATTTTGTCATGTGTTTGCTTGCTTTCTGTACATCATTTGTGGTGAACTGTCAGTATGTCTATTCTTTTTGATGAACTATCTCTTCATGTCTTTTGCCCATTTCCTAATTGGATTATTATTTTAATTTCAATTTTGAAAGTTTTTGTATTTCAGATATAAGTCATTGTCAAATATGTAGTTTGCTAATATTTTCTCTCAGTCTATAGCTTGTCTTTTCATCTTCTTAATAGGGTCTTTTGGAGGGCAAACCTTTTTAATTTTGATAAAGTTCAGTTTATCAATTTTTCTCTTTCATAGATCATGCTTTTGGCGTCATGTCATAGATGTGTTTCACCAGGCTCTAAATTTCAACACAAACCTCACAGCTTATACAAAAATCAACTCAAAATGGATGATAGATTTCAATGTAAAAGGTAAAATTGTAAAACTTCTTGAAGATAATCTAGACTATTATTTTAATGTCAAATTGCTTTATTTCCTCTTTAATTGAGAGCTGATTTGAGAATGCAGGTATGCAAGGAAATATTTATAGTTGTTCTATGTAGACAAAAAGGGAAAATGTATTAATTGTGAAATATCTTAGGTTCATATTAAAGTAAGTCATAATCTTTGTTTAAGCTGTTCCCTTTCTGACACATGTTAGGAAATTTTTGCTATAACTGATGGGTTTTTCCCTATTACAAAAGAGCATTAAGACAGACACCAAAGAAGTCACAGGCATTTCCATTATAATGATATTAAAAAAACTTGTTAATCAGAATGTTTGTGCCATAAGCAGTAACTGCAGCCTTTGAACTAAAGGTTTTGATCAAGATTGAAAGTTACTGTGATAGGAAACCACTTTTAGGATGCAGGCTGTTCATCAGAGCTGCTGGTATAAAGTGGTGTCTCAGTGCTCTGCTTGGAGGCAGCACTGTGTGTTATACAGTCTTCCTACTTTCTGTAGATTGAGGCAGCACAGCATTTGTCATAATACAGTCAGGGCCAAAGGAAATGGTCTTTCCTTCCTCCTTAAGCTGTATTTATCATTTCCTATTCATTTTTAGTTTGGCTACACTGGTGTGGAAATTTTCTTCTGACTGAGCAATAAAACAAGTAAAATTTACTTCTATCCAGCTGGTAGATAAAGTTGAGAGCACCAGTTAAAATAACAGCAGAAAGCCCTGGGATTTGAAGAAGGCAAGTTCTTTTGCAAGCATCCTAAATGAAGGTGTTGGATGAGTATTCATCTGGGAATTAATTCCTAGGTTCCTTTTTAACAAAGTTATGTTTAATCAGCAAGAGCTATCACTTACTATAAACAAAATATCCCTTCCCTTTTCGCAGTTTTTGAAAAGAAAAAATATGTTTATGGTGCTCCAAAGTTTCATTTTAAATAACACCATGGGATTAAACATAAGAATTTGGTAACTGACAGGAGACTAGTGTTTCATACTCACTGGAGACCAGAGTTAATTTCCTTAGGCTACAGTATTGACAGAAATTCTCAGTGGATCATTCAGAAAACTCAAGAGGGGCCATAGTATGTATGAGTCTTTGCCAGCCTAATCCTGGAGGCCATTTATGTTTTAAACAATGGGAAGATAGTATTAGATGGTCGTGTTGTATAGGGGTGAAGGCAAGGAGGTACCACTTACTACTGCTACCGGCCTGCTAGAGACTATTGGGAGACATATTTTTGGTTACTGTGGGTATCTCCTAGGACAATAGTGACAAATATCACCACCCAGTTTATTAAATCCCAATAGGAATGTTTCCATCATCTTTTTGCTAAGAATTTGTTAGATGTAACATTTTCCAGAAGTACTGGAAAATTTACTTATGTGCCAAAAATAAGAGTGAAATTGACTAGAAGCAGAAAGTCCCTGTCCAAGCTGAGGAAATGCAAAAAGTAAACAAATGGTATAAATAGCAAAAGAATGTAAGTCTGTGGTTAGCAGTGATGTCTGGATGTCCAGTTTAAAGTTTTGTGCTTTTTTCCCCCAACCCTAGTTACAAAATGAATGAAACTGCAACAATATAAATATCTAAATAGTCTTTAGTTAAATGAGCATTCCATAAATAAGTCGTTCTGAACTGTTTTGAGATTTGAATCTCAGAAATGATTGGCTCTATCAAAAGCAACTAATTTTAATTGTCCCTTTTAGATTCATGTTAGGGATAAACTCTCTTAACTTAAACACATCTTTAACTCTCTGTCATAGATTCTACAACCTTGAATTATGTTGGTTGGTGTTGTTAATTACCATTTAAAAGTCTTTGATGGGAATGCTTATGGATTTTGGCAATTGTTGTTTAGTTTTGTTTTTGGCCTTAAATTTTCAGGATACTTATTTTTAAATGCATATTTGTAGAACCTAACAAACATGAAATATGCTCAGGGTCTCCCATACAAGTTCTTTGAGTTGAAATTGTCCTAGGTGCCAGTTATCTTGACTGTTAATCTATTTATAAAGATTTTAAAAAATAGAAATCATGGCCAATACCAAAAAACTTATATGTAAAACATGCAGTATTTTGAAGATACAACAATTTACTATGTCACTAAGATACTGGCATTTTCTTTCTAATATTTTAGTCCTACTGAGGATATAGATTCATGTTTTCATAATAAAATATTACTTGAAAATTGAGCAGTTCAATTCCTTTCCATTCTGTATTTGAAATTCTATAATGATATTGACTCCAATTTAAAAATATAACTCACAACAGTCTGTAATACCTATATTTAACTGCAGATCCTCATTATTTTACAATATTTAATGGGAATTATTTGATTATGATGGTTTTGCTGCAAGGTGATATAAGACATAAGAATGAGACAGGTGTTGTATCTGTCTCCCTCACACCGGGGCCATCATCTGCTATTCTGAGATATGTTTCCCACAAAGGAAAAAAATCCTGGAAGAGAGTAACTGTTACTCTAAAATTTGGTCTTTCTTGCCCTACTTTATTTACATTAGCCAGATACATTTTGTAAAGGTCTTATTAAGTAGTTATACACACATATTAGAGTGTGTATTTCTTCTGATAAATAATCATTAAAGTGATATAAATTAGACTCAATTGTTAAATATGTGCTTTATGTTATAACAAAATTAACATTGGACTACTTGAAAATGTCACAGGCCATTTTTTTCCTGTGTGTTAGAGAGAAGTTGGATTGTTTCCTGAAGAAAATGTTGATTCTGACAGTGTGTATTTTTTTTGTCCATACCTGTGTAGAAGTGGAATGAGTGCTCTAACTGGTCATATGTTCTGGTTAGTTCCTAACTGTTCATCATGAAATGTCAGTTTTATGACTGCCATATGAATATGCCTTAAATTGACAATATATTATCTCTGGTATCTAAGTACTAATCAGAGAATAACCTTAAACTACTGCCCCATAATCCTTAGCTGGGTCATGGCATTGTTGAAGATCAAAAAACAGAAACAAAAACAAAAACAAAAACACCATATGTCATAAAACCATCTCCATAAGACATTCTAAATCTTACTGTTATATCAAGTCAGACCATCATGAAGGTCCACATTGGGACCATATTGTTTTGACCAGTCATAGAATAGCTTTCGTTGATCCTTACTTTGGCTTATGCCAATGCCCAAGTTCAAAATAACATTCTAGTCAGAGCTTTTTGGAGCACACTCATTTACTGGAAGAATGCCAAGGTCATTGTCCTTTTTTTTGCTGATCAGTACTCACCTCATGGAGACTGAAGGAGAAAATTCTCTCTGTTCTTAGTACCAAGAATACTTATGCTTGTCCTCCACTACTGTTCTTGTTTATGTGATTTAATCTCCCTAACTCTGTAACTTATAAGACATAATTTTCCTTATTCTTTTTTGTTATTATTATTTTACTGTTACTATTGTTATTGTATGCATTAAGCTTTAGGAAAAGCAAAGGCATTTTGCAGTCTAAATTCTTTTGCATTATTTTATGGCATTCATTGGTGTCTTAATTTTCCCCTGACTTCATCTCCTTCTTTCCCTCATTTTCATCACTTTACTTTTAGCTTGTCAGAAGGCATGTAATTTTATTATGAGCCTTAAATCATTTTTAGAATAGATGTTTGAATAAATAGTGTTTATTATTCAAAATGTACATCACTAGGCAAGTGACTTGATGTACAACTTTTTGCTCTAAATACAGCTATTCTAATAGCTAAAATGTAGTTTTTAAAAAATGATTCAAGTAATTGGAAAATCTTTAGAAAATGGAGGTAAAAGAATGTGTCACTGATTGTGTAAAAAATGATGATACTAATAATTATAGACTAAGAAGAGGAGGAAGATGAGGGAAAATGAAGGAAAGGATAACAAAGGAAGAGGAAGGAGAAGAACTTAGTATGTGGTAGGCAAAACAAAAACAAAAAGCAAAAAGACAAACTCCATGTATCCAAATTTTACTCAGGAATAAAATGTCTTAGAGGAGTTAAGTAACTTGCCTCATATAGACAATTGGTAGGTTACAAAAATTAAACCCTTCAACTTTGCTACAAAAACTTTTTTAAAAATCAAAAACAACTTGAATCCAAATTTTATTTTATGCTTTCCTTTGGTCTAATTCATTAATCTCACAAGTAACTTTGGATTCCACTGAGATTTCTTATATAATACATGCTACTACATCCTGAGAGAATTTAACTCTGCCCTAAAATGACATCTGAAGCCAATATTTATAACCCAATCCTATGTCCTTGCCAAGTTTCCTGTGCTAATGATCTTAAGCTTCAATAACAGCTGTCATGTAGATGAATTGCAAGGTACTCTGGGAGCTATATGAACGTATCACACAGCTTATAGCATAGATATATTTTCTCTATCACCTCTGGATTAAAATGTCACCTATTTTAAGAATTCCTAGCAAAGCATAAAGAAAAACGTGAATACATATACCATAGCCAACTGAAAATTCAGAGTGAAAATTAAGGTTGACAGAATGTCATTATCATGCAAATTAGACTGGACATGGAAGTTAATCTTTGGAATTTATAAAATGATAAAATTATCATTTCTTTCTATTTTCATTCATTTCCTTTTAAAAAGAAAATATAGGATGAAAACTAGTTAATCAGTGTTTCATGGTTAATTAATTCAGGGGTTATTCAATGCCATAAAATGGCTTGATACAATTCTGAAATAGGTAATTTAAATCTTGCCTTGACTATGGCATACTAAATAAATTTTTTTATTACAATACTGACTCTCTCCGATGTATACAATAGCCTCAGTGTATTTTAATCTATTATTTAAAGCAATTAAAAAAACACATACAGTTTTGACATGTTCTGTTTCTTTAGAAATTACTACTAAGGTGAATGTTTTCCAAATGGGTCTGATCATAATAATCTTGTTAAGAATCCAGATTCCTCCTTCCCAGACAATATTGTATCAGACTTTCAAACAGAGGGGTCTCATAACATATACCTTTTTTACAACTCTAGTTGATTCTTTTTATCAAGCAAGTGTGAGAAATAATACTTAAGGTAATGTTCACAGTAAGAAAGAAAAACATTAAGTGTATGTGATGTGCAGAAGCTACCCCAGGGATAGCTTGGGCTCAAAGGCCCACAGATATCTGAACTCTTCTTACTTCCCATGCTCATTTCTCGTGATTTTTGGCTCACACGGTTTAACTGAGCATCACGGGGAAGACTGTAGTTACCTGCACCCAGTGTGCTGCTACTAGTCTCCATGTCTTTATCCCCACACCTCCTAGATGGTAACACTTTTCTCCTTTACCTCATTTTATCTCTTTTTCTTCATTATCTTTTATTTCCCCTGGTTAATCTTATGAATTGAAACTCATTTCATACATGTCTTTCTTTGTAAAGTCTTCCTTCACATCCTCCCTATAAGCTACTTTTCAACATCTGAGCCTTTATAAAATCCTGGGCACTACTTAACCATTATGTTTGCCTCACTGGATATGATTGTATCTTTAATGTGCCCCTTTCCCTCACTTTGTTGTAAATATTCTGAAGACACTCGCCAGGAATTTTTTTAGCTTCACTTGCCTCACAACTTGCTCTGACACATGGTAGATGCTTTGAATTGTATAGTTCTATGGATGAATGGGTGGATGGATAAATGGATGGATGGATGGATGAAAGGAAAAATCTTGTTCCACAAAGTGGGAATCAGGGTAAAGTATACAGAGTGGAGTCTAGACTTGAGTGAATTCTAGGGCAGTACAAACACAGCTTTTTTAGTAAGTCAGGTAGGGCAACAATCAGGGAGCCACCAGAAGGACACTCGTCCAAAACGCAAGAAAACAAGTGCTCCAAGGGCAGGTGGTTGCTAGCCTCAGAATATCCATCAGAAGCTCAAGGCAGGAGGGCTTGATTCTGAGACCACCTTTCCTCACATGGGTCTGTGTACATGTGTTTTATCATCTCTGCTAGTGCAGAACTGAACTTGAACAAGATGAAGCTTCACTGTAGTCACTGCCCATACCTAAAAATATCCTGCAAAAAGCCAACACTGATTAGTTCTAGTGCAATTGAGTCTTGTTCTTTTATTTAGAGGACAGTAGTCTTGGAGGGTGGCATATAATTTGCTTCCCTTTCGAGAAACTTAGATAAAATCTAGACTTACAATCTTAAAAACAAATTAAGTTGTAAGTTTATCAGGCATAGCCTTGGTTCAGTGTTCTGAAGAACAGAGGAGAGTGAGGTGGGTCAGAGGGTTAAGTTCTCCTCACATAGGAAGTGAGTGATATCACAGCTTGTGTCCTCTTGATTTGTAATGGAAATTAGACACAGTAAGGGGCATCGTACCTTTTAAGTCATGACATTTTTGAAATTATACATTCTAAGCAGGCTGGATAATATTTTAAACAAACTACCACTGAAAATCCAGTTCATCAGAGTCATTGCACATACTCAATTGCTGATTTTTATATTGCAGTATTTTTGGCTCTAAAATCATGATGAAATAACACCAAAAGCAAATGGGCTATATTATGCACAAATTGTTTGCTAAATCTAAATTGCTAAATTGGAGCTTTTTCCAGCTGTGTCAGAACAAAAATATATTCAGCTACAAATATATAGAATTAGGATATTTTGAAGGTGGAAAAATATGCTGGGGTTCTATTATAAAACTGATTGAAAATAGATATCCTTCCTTTAAATTCTGTTTTTTAAACGCAGGGAATTCATATTTCTGAGTAACTCCTTTCCACATTAACATTTCCTAGGACATGTGTCCCGTTTGGTCTATAAACTCCTAAAATGAGATTATGAAGGAATAAATCAACTCATCTCATAAGGAGGGTTAGATGGCTTGATTGTAAAATAAAAACTGGATGTCTATAATGCAGAGTATCTTGGGTTCTGTGGGATGTACAGTGACTCAAAAATTTGAAATTATCTATATCCTTAAGGTTCATGGAAAGGTCACTTTTAGTGAATTTATTTTAGAATTATGGCACTATAAAAGCTAAAAAAAATTTTTTTTTTAATCCTGTATTTCAAATTTAAATGCCTAGAAAGTAAGCAATGCAATTGTTTTTAGGCTTCTTGTGAAAGGCCCATTAATGCTTTGCTCTAATCAGCTTGTAATGTGCAAGAACAGAGCCCATTGCTATGTTTTTTTGTTGCTTATTTTTAAGAGTAGTTTGAAATCTTGATTTTAAGTGGATTTTTCCCGTATTTAAATAACTGTGTACTCCAAACCATTTTCATCTATGGGCTACATTTGGCTTTTGAGTCACCTATTTGCCATTTATGTTTCAGGAAATGACTCTCATGTGGTGGCGAACCTAAACCACCCCGTGCAAGGGGATAGCATTTGCTCCCAGATGAATATCTGCCCCACTCCTGGAGGCTCACTCAAATTCCACTTAGCCACAACCGCCTCCCCCAAACTTCTTTGAAAGTCCAGAGGAGGTTTTGATTCTAGGAATCTTTTCCCCTCTGAAGCTCAAAGTATTCTCTGCCTCTGCATTCTTGGAGAATGTTTCATGCCTTCCCTTTTTGATAGGAATTATATAGCACAGCAGGACATCTGTCATAGACTTATTTTATGCTGCCCATTAATTTATAGTTTTTCAACTTGTAAGAAAATTCCCTCAAGATAAAATTCGCCATTTTAAAGTATACACTCACAGTGTTGTACCACATTACCACTATCTAGTTTCATAATAGTTTCATCACCCCAAAGGAAACTCCTTAGCCATTCAGCAGTGACTCTCCATTTCCCCCTCCTTCCAACCCTGACAGCCATTAAATAGTGACTATTTACCTCAGCCTCTGGCAACTGCTAGTCTGCTTTCTGTCTCTATGGATCTGTCTGTTCTGGAGATCCTAATAAATGGAATCATTTAATATGTAGTCTTTTGTGTCTGCCTTCTTTCAGTTAGCGTAATGTTTTTGAGATCCATCCATGCTGTAGTATATATCTTTGTTTCATTCCTCTTTATGGTTGAGTTCTGTTGTATGACTATGCCACATTTTGTTTATCCATTCATCAGCTGAGGAACATATGAATTGTTTTCACCTTTTAGACTCTTTTGACTAGTGCTGCTTTGAATATTTGTGTACAAGTGTTTGAACATTGTTTTTTTTTTTTTTAATTCTTTTGGATATACAGCTAAGAGGGGAATTGCAGGGTTTTTATGGTAATAGATAATAATATGTTTAAGTTTTGAAGAATCACCAACTCTTTTCCACAGTGGCCACATCATTTTACATTCCTACCAGCAATGTTTGAGAATTCCAGTTTCTCCCCATGCTAGCCAATGCTTGTTATTTTCTATTTTTATTTTTGGATTTTTAGTATAGCCATTTTAGTGTGAGGTGGTATCTCGTTGTGGCTTTAATTTACATTACCCTAATGACTGATGATGTTAAACACTTTTCAAGTGCCTGTTGGACATTTCACACCTTTTTGGAGGAGAAATGTCTACTCAAGTATTTTTTTTTCATTTTTAAATTGAATTGTTTGTCTTTTTATTGTTGAGTTTTAAGTGTGTCTTATATATTGTGGATAGATGCTTATGGATGCTATATTTTTTCAGGTGCTTTGCTACATCAATTGATAAAATAATGTGGTTTTTGTCCTTCTTTCTATTAATATGGTATATTCCACTGATTGATTTCCATATGTTGAATCACCCTTGCAATCCTGGGATAAATTCCAACTGGCCATGGCATATAAATCTTCTAATGCTGCTTGGTTCAGTTTGATAGTATTTTGTTGAGGATTTTGCATCTATGTTCATAAGAGATATTGTTCTGTGTTTTTCTTTTCTCATGATGCCTTGTCTTCTGTATGAGGGTAATAATTGGCCTCACAGAGCAAGTTAGGAAATGGCTCCTACTCTTTTGAATTTGTGTTAATTTTTCTTTAAATGTTTGGTAGGACTAATCAGTTGAATCCATCTGGTCCTAGACTTCTTTTGTTGAAAAGTTTTTGTTTACTGGTGCAATCTCTTGTTACTGATCTATTCAGATTTTATATTGTTCTTCAGTTAGTTTTGGTAGTTTTCTCTTTCTAGAAATATATCCATTTCACCTAGGTTATCTAATTTGTTGGCATACAATTGTTCATAATATTCTCTTGTAATAAAAATTTTAATTTGAGGCCAATAATAATATGCCCATTTTCATTTCTAATTTAAGTAATTTGAATAATCTTTCTTTTTGCTTAGTCTACCTAAAGGTCTGTAAATTTTGTTGATCTTTTCAAGGAACCAATTTTTTGTATTTCACTGATTCTATTATTTTTCTCTATTTTTAAAATCTCTGTTCCTATCTTTTTCATTTCCTTTCTTCTACTAGCTTTGGACTTAGTTTGCTTTTCTTGTTCTAGTTTCTTAAAATAAAGTGTAAAGTTAGTTTATTGATTTGAGACAGTTCTTCCTTTTAAATGTAGAATTTATAGGTATAAATTTCCTTTTGAGCACTGTTTTAGCTGCATCTCATATTATTTATTATTTTGTGCTTTTGTTTCTGTTTGTCTCAAAGTATTATCTAATTTTCTTATTTCTTCTTTGATCAAGAACTTCCACATATTTGTGAATTTTTCAGATTTTCTTCTGTTATTAATTTGTATTTTCATTTCATTGTGGATGGAGAAAATATTTATCTGATTTCACTATTTTTAAATTTATGGAGACTTATTTTATAGCCTTTAATGCAGTTTATTTTGGAGAATGTTTCATATCCGCCTCAGATAAATGAATATTCTGCTGGTGTTGGTAGAGTATTCCATACGCGTCTGTTAGATCTGAGTTATGGCATTATTCAAGTACTCTATGTCTTTATTGATCTTCTGTCTAGTTGTTCTACCTGTTATTTAAAGTGATGTATTGCATTCTGAAATTACTGTTTTTATTACTATTTATCCCCTTAATTCTGTCAGTTTTTACTTTACATATTTTGAGGCTCTGTAGTAGTTGTGTATATGTATATAACTGTTAAAAAATTTTAAAGGATTGACTACTTTATCAATATGTAATATATAATATATAATCCTTTTCTTCCTGGAACACTTTTTGTGTTAAAATCTGTTTTATCTGACATTAGAGAGTCACCAAGCTGTCCTTTTGTCTCTATCATCAAGAAATATTTTTTCTTTTTTTTTTTCACTTTCAGTCTATTTTTGTCTTTGAATTTAGTGTCTTACAGACATCAAATAATTGGATGATGTTTAAAAATATTTTCTGTCAATTTCTGCCTTTTAATTGGAAACTTTAATCTGTGTATATTTAATGTAATTTTTAAGAAGTAGAACTTACTTTTGCCATTTTCTGTTTTCCAACTTCATCTCATTTTTGTCCCTCAACTCCTCCATTACAGCTTATTTTTAATTAGTAGATTTTTTTTCTTTTATACTGTTTTGATTCCCTTCTCATTTCTTTAACTGTATTATTTTTAGTTACTTTCTTAGTGGTTACTCTGGGGATTACAGTTAACATCTTAATTCATAATATTTTAATTCTAATTAATGCTAACTTAATTTCAATAGTATACAAATGTGCTACTGTGTAACTCCATTTCCCCACATTGTTATTGTCACAGATTATATTTTTTATACATTGTGTGCCCATTAACATATATTTATAATTATGTTTAATGCATTTGCCTTTTAAATCATATAGGATAAAATGAGTTACAAACCAAAAATACAATAATGCTGACTCATCTTTTACCTATGTAGTTACCTTTATTAGTGTGTTTATTTCTTTATATGGCTTTGAGTTACCTTCTAGTCTTCTTCACTTCATCCTGAGAACCTCATTTAATATTTTCTATAGGACAGCTCTATTAGTGCTGGGTCTCTGTTTTTGCTTTTATGGATGTGTCTTACTTTCTCCTTCATTTTTGAAGGATAGTTTTGTCAGATATAGAACTCTTGGCTGACTTTTTATTCCCCAGCACTTTTAATGTGTCATTCTACTGTCCACTGGCCTCTATGGTTTCTGATGAAAAATTATCTGTTAGTATTATTGCGGATCACTTATACAAGACAACTCACTTCTTTGTCCCTACTTTCAAAGTTCTTTCTTTGTCTTTGTCTTTCAGCAATTTGCAAGATGCTTCAGTGTAGGTCTCTTTGAGTTTATTCTACTTGGAATTTGTTGACCTCCTTGGATGTGTAGATTCATCTTAGATCAAATTTGATAAGTTTTTAGCTACCATTTGTTCAAATATTCTTTTGGCCACTTTCCCTTCTGACCTGCTGGGACTCTATTTTGTGTATGTTGGTATGCTTGATGGTGTCCCAAAGATCTTTTAAGCTCTATTCATTTTTCTTCATTGTTTTCTCTTTCTGCTCCTTCCACTGGCTAGTCGTAAATCTTCATATTCACAGATTCTTTCTTCTGCCTATTCAGAATTGCTATTGCACGTCTCTACTGAAATTTTTCTTTCAGTTATTGTATTTTTCACCTCCAGAATTTGCATTTGACTTAAACAGTATTTTCTATGTCTTAGTTGATGTTATCCATTTTGAGACACATTATTTTCCTTGTTTTGTTTAGCTCTTTTCCTGGTTTCCTTTTAGTTCCTTTAGCATATTTAAAACAATTGTTTAAAATTATTTGTCAAGTAAGCCCAATTTCAGGGCGTCCTAAGTGATGGCTACTATTTTATATTTTCTATGAATAGAATGAAACTTCTTGTTTAAAACATTTTACATGCCTCAATTTTTGTTGAAAGGCAGATATTTTGAATATTATAATGTGGCAACTCTAGAAATCAGATCCTTCCTCTTCTTCACAGTTTATTGTTGCAACTCGTTATGGTAGTTGTTTGTTGAAGCTCCTTTTCTGAACTAACTTTGATATGTCTGCATTTTTTTGTTTTGTTTTGTTGGTCACTGATATCTCTGTTCCTTCTGCTTAGTATTCAGCTAGAATTTTGACAGAGGTTTTCTTAAGCACTTAGCACTATAAAAAAAAAGAGAGAGAGAGAGAGAGAAAGGAAAAGGAAAGGCAAGGGAAAAAGGCAAAGGAAAAAAATAACTATTTTTGCAGATTGGCTCTGTGTTGGAGCACTCTTTCAATGCTAGCCAGGAAATTAATAACTTTGCTTTAGCCTTCACTTCCTGCTCACACAGAGCCTGAAGTTCAGCCAGAGGTGAAAGCTTATGTTCTTCTCAGGTGTTTTCTGAGCATGCATCCAGACTTGGGCATTTGCTTTGGTCTACTACATGCCCCAAAATATGTGGGGGCTTCAAAATCCTTCCTCCCCATATTTCTCCTTCCTAGCATCTTCATTCCCAACCTTCTTGGTCTATTGTTTGTCTTAACAATTATGTTTTCGTCCAAGTGGCTATGGCTAATACATTTGCCTTTAAATGCTTTGAATAAACACCACCAGGGAAGTTGCCTAAAGCCTGTGGAAACTCTGAGGCAAATAAAACACATCAAGCCCTTTCAGTGATATTTCAGAGACCCACCAAACAGGTCAAAATATGCAGCCATAATATATTTTGTATTGCCCCCTTGGGTACCAGTAACACGCACCAGTAAAGCAGGTTGCCATTTCAAGGCTGCTGCTGAACTGGGTTTTGGGGGATGGTAACCAGGTAAGTTTAATGCCCCAGAGTTCTCTTACTAAAATCCAATCATCTTTCTCTTTATTAAACTTTCTCCTAGTTGTTGTTTTTCTTTTGATTCCAGAACTCCTATAGAAGTTAATTCTGACAGTTTTTGCCAGCTTATTTCTTGATTCTGCGATGTGACTAAGTTTTGATATTCCTACCGTGCTATTTTTTTCTGTAAGTCACTCTGACTTCCTTTTTAATACTGATTTTAAGTTGTATAGAGAATGGACACTAATTGTGGTCTAGACTTTTATTTTATACTACTTTTGAAGATTTTCACTATAAACCCTATAATTTTACATACAGGAAGTATTAAATAATAATTTTGAATGAAGGCATGAAGAAATAAGTCAACCAGTATCACATAAAGAGATTTTATTACCTACCTAAGTGACTTATTCTGCAGTATAAAAATTCTGAATTTAGGATAAGTTTTCTTATACTGTATAATAAGTTCTTTATGGTAGCATTAATTTTCCTTTGCTCAACTGTTAGTGAAGATAGAAAAAATATGGTCATTATATTTTTCATAATATCTTTCTTCATGTACACAGAATAGTTTTTAAATTTAATCATCCAGTGATCTCAGCTCTAAAATAAACAATCTTTCAGCCTTTCCTCATTGGTTTTATTTTCTGCCTGCATTATCCAGATAAGGACTGGAAAATAAAGATCTATCTAATTTGGCTAAGTTAGCAGTCTTCAATTCATTTGGGAGTTGAGTAATCCTTTTGCAATGAACATTAGTCTAGAAGTTTTTAATTAAATGTGATCATGTAAAATAGTAATAGGAATATTACCACTGGGAATGATGTTTCTTCCATAGTACTAGTGACTGGCCATAGATGTTTAATGGTTGATGCATTTGGGTTAGGGTTATCCCTAACATGAGTGAAAGCAGATTCAGTCTAGAGCTGAGACTTACAAATCTAGAATGATAAATTCTGAAAGAGAATGTCCGTATTTTTGCATTGAAAAATCTAACAAATATCTGTAAGAAGAATATTGAAAATATTGCAAGTGGTGCTATTTAATGTTGTATATTTATTTTTGTGGAAATAATATTTCTTGATTGTGTTTTATGTACCAGGTAAATGCTTTCCAATAAATATTTACTAGCAAGCAAATGCTAATACCTTAGTTATAATGTTCTGTCTCAGTCAAGGAGACTAACGATCAGAGCTGCTAAGAAACTTGTAATCACAGGTAATCATCCTGTAGCAGAGATCCTGCCTCAACTGGTCATCTCTGATTTCAGTGCCTTTGGAGCCCCCAGAGCTGTGTAGCTGAGGACACGCTCTCCTCAGACAAGTTTAGCCAGTGTTCAGGCACAGCAGGATAGGGTGTCATCATTGCTACTCAAGGCAGGACTCCTCTACAGACAGCCTTTCCTATGAGGTCCCTTCCGGGCTTCAGACTTTCTCAGACCTGCACTGCAGTCTGGGTCTCTTCCTTCCCACTCGTCCTCCCTTTCTCTCCCAGGTGTCAGACCTGCACCACAGTCGGAGGTATTTCCTGCCACTCCTGCTCCCTCTTCTGTTATCCTCCACACAGGTTATCTATCTGTTTGTTTATTTATTTGTTTGTTTGTTTATTAAATGGAGGTGCTGGGACTTGAACCCAGGTATACGTGAACTATACCCTCCCTCTCACACACATTATCTAAAAGAAAACTTTTATATCACAGCTTCTATCTTTGCATTTTCTTTCCAAAGGATCTAAACTGACACAAGGAGGAAGAATGATATATTGGAAGAAAATACATTTTTTTATGTAGGGTGGTTGCATCAGTAAAGGTTGTTATGTATACCTGGATGTTCATTCTGTTTCTCCCACTTAGAAATTCAGTCTTTTTGTCCAACAATATTGTTTTTGTAAAATGAGGACAATCACATTTATCTTGCAGGGTTGTTGTAAATCTCTTGAATAATGTAGTACTACTTGGCTCTAACTAGGATCTCAAAAATAGTAGCTATTAGTCTTAATGTTGCTAATAAACAACAATAATATTGTATAGTAAATATTTTGAAATAAATATAATCATAATATATTACATGTTAAGCATTGGTATTAAAAATAAAAAATGTCCCCCCAAAACTGTCCTTTCCATACCAGAAACTAGGGCAATTTATTTCCAAAGCCCCTAGACAATCTAAAAACTGATCATAATCAGTTCCTTAGACTTTACACTTTAAGTCTACAAGTAATATGGTAATAGTCCTAGATTTTCATTATTATGTAATTGTTTTTATAATATGCATGGAGGCTGAATTTTTTTAAGAAAAAAAGGAAAATAGTCAAATGGATGGTTATTTGTCAATAGTTTAATAAGTCAGGTGGGATAATTAATCATCAGAATTTTGCATCAGACCTTATTTATTCATCAAAGATTACTACACAACAGTGATAAATATTAGAATTAGTATAATTTTTATAAATGTCACCAGAAAATATTAATGTTTTAAAAGAATGTAAACAAAACTTTTATATAGCCCTTTTCCTAAAAAAAAAAGAAAAAAAAATTAGAGAGAGCATGCATAAATTTATCCTGCTAAAAATGTTGAAACAACATCAGGATGATGTTTCTATCTTGCCTCTCTGATAGAAGCTATGCTAGAGTTTCTAGATTATGAAGTTTGTATCATCCTAAAAATATGTTTGACTCATGTGTGATAATGTCCTCCAAAGCAGTGTAGGTTCAAGCTCTTATCCAAACTGAAGAGATCACATTTGGCTTCTGGATCAATGTCATACTTGACATTAAAAGTCCAGTGTTAACATGTAGATAGGAGTAGGTCACTGGCAATTAAGGATGGAAATACCACCCATCTACAGTTGAAACTTCACTTTAAATTATCTGAATTCAGTTAAAAAAACCAGAGAGGGTACATATAAAAACAATCACCTAAAGACAATTTTAAATGGTATGATTCAATTCAATATAGTGGTTTAGTCTTTTAGTGTCTACTGTGAACCAGCAGCGCTATGCCAACCTCTGTGAATTCAAAGATAAATAAGACATGACTCTCCCATCAAGGAAGAATGATTTATTAGAAGACATGAAGTTTAGTCCAGGAATTCTATAGGGCAATTAATACAAGTTACTACTTCTGATTGCATAAAAACATATTAAGAGTGTTCAATTTGAGCAAAAATTTTAAATGACAGAGACAAAGGTAGGGAGGCAGACATAGTAACATGGATAACAACATATCAAACAAAAGCAACTACATCTGCTCATTTAAGGATTTGTTTTATGTGGCAGTTACGTTTTACATCTCGGTTGGTGCTTAAATATTTCCTAACACCAAAAGCTGAATTGTCTTATGATGAAAGGAGCAGTAATGCAAAACTTGGTGTCTCCTCTCCGGTCTCGCTCTCTCTCTCTGTCTCTCTATCTCTCTCTCATACACATACACACATTCTCTCTCTAAGTGGCATTTGATAGTTGATGACTTAATGTGGTGGTAAAAATTAATGCAGAGCTTGTTTGGAGAATGACTGTTTCCAAGGACAATGCTGGTTCAAAAGAATGCTATACTTGGCAATGCCCTTAGCATATCTGGGGTAATGGGTAAGCCTCTGCACTGGCATACAAAGAGAACAGAGAATAGCCAGCACTATTTGATGTTCAGATTGTAAATGTGACTTACACATCATAGAATATTTTGGATAATAAGGTAATCAACTTCTCTATCCTCCTTCATAAATCCTATTGATTTAGAGACAGCTAATAGAATGACAGAAATATGACACTACTAAATGCCATTTAAATATGACTATCCCTTAAAGTGCTTTGGAAACAAGGAAAATGCTAAGACATGTAAGAAATCTTTATGTATGCCAAAGGTGCCGAGACTCAATGCATCATGTTCTCATGCCTGAGAGTTAAGAGCAGCTGTCCTTCCCAGGGCCTGAGGTTCATTACTAGGATGGGATGATGTGGTGTGGTAAAACAGAAATCGCTCAGAGTCACTGAGTGCTTTCTGTATGCCAGGCCCTGGCTTACATGCTTTGCTTTGCCTTATCTCATTTAATTCTCACAACACCACAATGAAGTAAGTACTGTTATTATTCCCATTTTCACATGGAGGGCAGCTGAGACTGTCAATGCATTCTCAGGTCATTCTAATTCCATAACATGCTTCTCTGGTTTTATAACCCTCAATTGTAATAAAGTTAGGGTGCTAAAATCATGTATAGGATGAATTTTCATAAAATTACTTTACCCATTTGGAAATACTACTCATTTCTCTAAGGTTCACACATATATCTGTTTTATTGCTTTACTCTGGGGCTGTGTTATGGGGTGAATGTGTTTTCCAGGCAGAATTGACCTCTTTGTTCTATACCAATCATCCGCTACAACCTAAGGCAATTTGCTGCCAGTAAGTCTACATACTTTTACACTTCTTAATGCCTATTTTTAAATATCATCTGTTGATGTTACTCTAAATATCCCTGCTTTAGTGGCACAATTACACATGTATTCCTAGACAGATATATCATTTAAATATATTTCCTTGTTTTTCAAGTCCTTTCTAGGCAACTTTTTCAAAGGTAAAATTTAAAAAGCACTGATCAACCCAAATGAAAACTATTTGAAAGGCAAAAAATGATGATGCAGTTAAATGTTGAATGTCTCCAAATTATTTTGTGTCACTGTACTAATTCTACCTGTAAAGAACAGGAATCAATTATTTAATGCAGAACGTTTAAATCTAGTATTAGAATCTGGATGAGGATAAAAAGAAATTCTGAATCTGTTTTCCTCACAGATCTCAGTACCATTACAATATGCTGGATGCTTTCCAGTACAGCTATTAGACTGTGAGTCTTTTTATGTGTCTGTGTACAGATCTCTATGGGTACCTAAAAAATACATTCTCGCTAGAAATCCTTGCCTGCTGTTTACCCGCAACTTTGTAGCATGCATGATCTTGAACCAATCATTTAAGTTGTCTGTATCCCAGTTACTTTTTCTATGAAGTAAGAGTCTGGGTCAGATGACCCATGAGATCCATGCCAGAACTCAAACATATTGATTCTGTACCCAAGAATGATGATTTTACTTGAACTACTGTGCAGTTTAAACCAACTGCTGTTAAACTGAAAATACTCATTTATTCTTCCATTTTCTGTAAAAATACTTTCACGGATACTAGAAAACTTATTGCCACTACTATTAATAGGTAATATTAAATCCCTGCTTGCCCTAGGATTCTTAGATAGCTCATTTATACTTTGTACTTTTCAGCACAAATTTTTAGTCAGCGAATAGGTTTGTGGTTGATTGGTTGTGATCGTGAGATATGATGCATGGGGAAGCCAACATACTGAGGATGCAGAAGAGAGAAATAGAAAGAGTTTCTGATGGTAATATTTAAACAGTAAAGCAAGACAAGTAACTGCCTTCCTCTGGACATTCTGTTATGGGAGGAAAATATATGTCGATTGTGTGCACACAGTTGCTTAGGTTTTCCCTTAACTGA
The DNA here is from genome assembly GCF_048773025.1 of Camelus bactrianus. Classification (NCBI taxonomy): domain Eukaryota; kingdom Metazoa; phylum Chordata; class Mammalia; order Artiodactyla; family Camelidae; genus Camelus; species Camelus bactrianus. Next base: position 21,753,120 of record NC_133546.1, on the reverse strand, counting down.
AACTGATTGCACTTCTAACTAATTAAGGTTTAGTTACCTGCACTTTAGGATCAGATGAAGTTTAATAACTATGAAATCTAATATTGCTAATCAACACTGAGCCACCATGTTATTTTAGACTTTTAGTATTTCCCTGTGATCAATGAGATGTTTGTACTATGTGCTTCAGTTTCATACACTCTTTTTTATTATTTTTTCTTTTTCACTTAGTGCTGGTAATTATAATGAACAAAATTCTGCATTTAGAATTTAATAATATCCATTATTTTCTGTTGAGAGGCCTTCCTTGATATCATTTGTTATTTATTTCCAGTTCCCCTCAGGTTTATCTCTTTCACTGTCTGCCAATTATGACAAATGGTCAGTAATTCCCAGCTCGTTATTTGATGTGAGTATTTGCAAGAGTGAAATATTTCAAGAATATTACACTGCTAGATTATCAAATCAAAGTGTTAAAAGTACTTCAAACAAAACGCAAGCATAGTTTACTGACAACTTCCAAGTCCCTCTTTGAGTCCTAAAGGATAACATTAAGCCTATTTTTATATAAGGATAATAATATTTGATCTGATTCCCATCTAGTCTTTTGAGAATAATGTATTAGTCATCTGGGATATTTTTGAGAAACCAGGTGCATTGCTTAGCATATAAAAAGCAAAACAAAACAAAACTGATGACTGATTAACTTTGTCAAAATGTTAAAAGGAGCTTATATACTTTTTAGCTACCATCATGTTTTCACAGGAAAATTGAAAATATGTTTAGAAATGAATGCCTTAAAATTTACACAAACATTTGAAACCAACTCAAGAATATGAGAGTCCCTTGGAAACAGTTTCTAGGCCAACCTTCTCAATCTTCTGAACCATTCTATTGTAACTATGTCCAATGTACATCATCAGTTGGTTGAATATAGAACTGGTGATAAATAACTCCCTATTTATCAAGTATATTCATTCTGTTTTCTTGTACACGTCTAATTGATGGAAAGTTCTCTCTGTTGGGCTGATACCTCTCTTGTGGATGTGTATTTGTGCTACCATTCAATCCAATTGATATTTCAGTGTTTTGTTTACAAAATGTCTTGAGTCTGTGAAATGCTTTATTGAATCAAAAATTATTACACCTATATTACATTTCAGTCATTTAAGAGCCTAATCAATTTTTCAGAAAGTATGAATATGGTTAGTCTGCAATTACTTGAGTTGAATGGATGCATGCTGTCTTCTGGTGATTGTCATTAATTTCTTCTGTACTCATAAATCATCTCTTTAACTTGTCTACCTAGTTTTTTGCTTGAGATCATTGTCAAATAAGTATATGTCAAGTTTACAGAATACCTTGGAATGTATAAAATAATTATCAAGTCCATAAATTTCATAAAAACCTGTGGGCTACAAAAGAAAAGAAAAATAAAATTCTCTACTGTTTACAAAGTGCATGACTTATAGCTTTATAAATAGCTTAGAGTAAGGATTTTTCAATTTTGTCAGATTTATTAAAATGAAGGGTATTTCTTTCATTAGTTGAACCATATTTCAGAAATAGTAAAAGTAAACTTAATATTTAAATATGTGTGTAGTATAGTAAACACATTATTGATATATGAATATAGATTACAATCAACTTCATAAAATGTATTCTCTCCAAATATTTGTATTGATTTTTTTTGCCAATCTGCTATATCCAAAGACAGTGGTTAGAAGTGATAAAAGAATGTAAAACCAACATGATGTTGGTTGATATTGTCATTTACATGAAAGAATAAGATGAAAGGGAAACAAATATGCATGTCAGTTCATCACTCATTTGTCAATGGTGTGAAAGACTTCTTTACTTAATTGGGTAATAGTTTTCGAACACTGGAAGTATATTTCCTCAAATTTGTTGTGATAGTCAACAATATGATGTAGATAGTTTGATGTTTGTTCTGTTATTATTTATATTTTTCTCCATCATTTTTTTGAGGTTTTATTTATTTTTTAATTTTTATTTTTTTAATATTTTTATTGAGTTATAGTCATTTTACAATGTTGTGTCAAATTCCAGTGTAGAGCACAATTTTTCAGTTATACATGAACATATATATATTCATTGCATCATTTCTTAAGTCTTGAGTGCAAAAATGATTTTCACAAAGGTAATACATTACCTGTGAGCAGTTAGTTTCATGCTCCCAGTATAACATTACTGAACACAGAATTGGGAAGAGATGTGCAGTAGTTTACCATTACATTATATTTCCATCATACTGATATGATAGTTGTAAATAACCTCCAAAATTATAAAATAATTAGATACCTATGAGTTTTGGGTAGTTATTATCTTTGTTTCAAATGAAGTTTACTTAATTATAAGTTCATAAAATTTAATTTTGAGTAACAGTTGTGTTTAACAATAAGCTTGTAATATTCCTGAAAACTTAACGAGTTTTTGCAATCCAATAAAAGCTAGCTCACACAACCCAGAAGGTGAGGCATGTTAAAACCATTCTAGATGTATAGTTCTTGAAATTTTTGTCTTTTCTCAAGGATGAGCAGATGCTATTGGTAAGCAGTATAATGTCCTGTTATGAATGTGAACTCTGGAGCTAAATGGTCTGCCTCTTACACTTAGTAGCTAAATGTCCAAGAGTATGTGTCTAAGAGTTTCTTAGTCTCTTTGTATTCCATTCTCTCCAGCTGCAAAATAAATATAATAGTACCAAAATAATAATAATAGTATTACTCATTTCATATATAAAATGAGTTGATACATGTAAAACCCTAAGGGCAAGTAGGAAACAATCAATACACATTAACTATATTATAATTGGATTTTAATAAAAGGTAGAATACAGTATGATCAGATTTACAACTCAGAAGATCACTCTCTGTATTGTATAGAGTACTCCGCTGTGTGGAAAAAGGCACTTAAATATTTATCGTGTCTCCTTAAGGAGGCACAAAGTGATGACTGACTCAGTTTGTGAGAATAGGGACAGACAAAACTGGACAGATTTTGAGAAACATTTAAAAGAAAGAGATGTCAAGGATAACTCCATTAGTTTTGAATTAGACAATTGGATGGATTTCCTCTACCCTGAGGAACAGAATAGTGAAAGAGAATCACTTTGGGGCCAGGTAGGAGATCAGTAGTTTGGTTTTAGAATTAAAAGTCTGAAGTACAATTGAGAATTTCAGGAGATGTGGAGTAGGCTAATCAAAATACATGTGCAGAGTCCAGAGGAGAGATTAGGGATACACATTTTCAAGCTATTGGCATAAAGATGGAGTTGAAACCACATGGATGGATAATATCCTTCAGCAGATTGGAATATAATCATGTCTGAGGAACATGTCTGAGGAACATCTTAAAAAGTTGTGTGGAATAAGACGTGAGAGAAGAACAGTTATTCAAGGCAGAGCTTAGAATCCCCATTTCAGTAATATGAAAACTGAGACTCACATGTAGATTTTAAGTAAATTTGTCCCAAGTCATGATTAATAAGTAGCAAAGCTGAGTTTCAGCTCAGTTTCATCCTGCTCAAGGCTCTTGGTCTGTCCACCAAACCTTAACAGAGTCTCTTGCTGTTAACTTCAGCCTCTTGATTAGGTAAGATGTGTTTAGCACTCAGTAATTGGTAGATTCTCCCTCCATTCTCTTTCTGCACTGAAAGGTCTATCATGTACAACTGTATTCCTGGTGGTACAACAGAGGGGAGAGGGAGAAAGGTAGAGAGAATGAGAGAGAAAGACGGAGGAAAGACTTAAAAAGATCTTTTCTACTGAAGCAGTTTATTCATTATCTAGATCAGTAGTGTTCCTCAGAAAACCTCCAGAGCATTCGGAGGGAGTCTTGTTTACAGTGGCTCAGGGACGAAAGACTGCCTGTTTAGATGCAACAAGTGGTGCCAAGTGAGAAAGGAAACAGAACACATTTAGCCTCCAAATATTCAAATACAGTCTGACCTGACAATACATGTTTCAAAGGGAAACCCAAAAGGGCAGATGAGGTTAGAACCACGTAACTGGGCTGGGCTGAGGGAGGTGTTCATTTACTCCTACGTATGCTGTGCACACAAGTCAGTAATCAGAACTGCACTTTAAAGGATGCCTAAACTCGAGTCAAAATTCAAAATAAAATTACAAAAAATAGTGCCTAAGGAGTCACCAAACATCCAATAATAGGTTGATAAAGTGTCTATTTTTCAAGTACTGTGTAGGAGGTGTGCATTACTAATCTCGTTAAAAAAATCTGAAAAGACAACTGTTAAAGCTGTGGTTCAAAATAGCTCACTCAGAGTGAATAAACAAAGATGAATATAAAATGTTCAATTTTATAAGTGCTGCACAATTTAAAAAACCATTAATTGCTCATTCTAACCCAAAGACCCCGACATAGTCCTTTTACAGTGGGGAAAAACCCCAACCACCCCAGGATACTTTGTATTCAACTCAAGAGACACTCATCTAATGATATTACTGAAGTGGTGAAACACTGACAGCATTTCCATTTGGTACATAGGTATATTTCAGACAATACTGAGAAGTTAGATTGAATAAAAACCAAATGAAGGATAAGTTTAACCCTGGAGCATGCATTATTCAGCATTTGTATAGAATTTGCCATTTCTGATTCAATAGATTTAGATCTCACAGTTAATACACTACTATTAGACCTGCTTTAAAAGAAGGAATATGTATGAGCCCATCTTTTAAATAAGGAAACTGAGGCAGAAGTTTAAAGGGGAACTTTAAAATTGCCAGTAGAAGCTCTTTCCCATTAGCTGAGGGTCCATTCATTTGAAATGAATTACCTATTCTCAGTAGCCCTATCATGGCCCTGGCCAAGGTAATTTATTTCCAAGAAGGGAGTTTTTGCCTTTAAGAGGAAACATTTTTACTTATTGTATTGTAGAATTGTGTCTGTTACTAATATAATAAGAAATGTATATCCTGACTACACTAGCATTAAGCCAGATACTGTGTTCTGTTTTTCCTTGCCAGATGTTTTATAGCATGTAAGTGTGTTAAGGAAGATTGATAAACCTAATAAACTTATATATAAACCTATCAGTAAAGGATTATAGAAAGGAAATTCTACTTCAGTTTGGAATACTTGTAAGTTTTGACCATAGGTTTTGCTTTACTTTAGCTTATTCCCATTTATAAGAGAACTGTTTTTATCCTATGTTTTGTAGCACTGTTGTTTATACTAAGAAAAAGAAATATATGCAAAGCTTTTAACCAGATTCTGTCACTAACTCAGCTCTAATGAAAATATTCTGTGTCTCAGACATTTTGCATCTTAAAATGGAAGTGTAATATGGTTGGTTAGGTGTCAATTGGTTTTATTTAATCTGATTTGATTCCTTGAGAAAAAAGATTGAATTTCTAGAAATTTAAATGTGTGTTATTAGAGAGGGAAAAAGAGGCTTAAATAATGTTCCTATGTAACTGTGTCACTAAATTTAGCTGCTGGAAATTGAAGACAAGGTCAATGAGGTGAATATATGGTAAAATAGTTATTTTCCTAATTACAAAAACGTATGCATTGCTATTATATATGTAATATGGTAAAGAACTGTGTAATGAACACATTCAAATCACTTAAATGTTGACACAGTAAAAATAACCTTCATGATTTTGATGACCGTCTTTCTATACCTCTTCCAATAACATACTTAAGTAAACTTAACACAAGTCATATAGCACAGATTGTCTTACTTCTATGAACAATTTTTGTACTTGTCAACATAAGCAATGATTTCTTTTGGGTGTTTATCTAGGTGCAGATTTGCTGGGTCAAAGGGTATTCATTTATTTAGCTTTAGTAAATACTGTCAAATGGGTTTTCAAAGTAGTTATAAAAAGTGAGTGATTGTTTCACCTTCTTACCAATCCTTGGTATTGGCAGGGGTTTATATTTTAGCCATTTTATTTTAAAATGTTATTATTATTATTATATTACTTTTCTTTATTACTAGTATAAAATTCTTCACTGTTATTTCAGTTTACTAAAATAGTTTAGGGTAAATATTTTCACTCTAGATATTATAATATATATATGCTTGACTTATTGTAATTCAATATAAATGATCAGTTTTACCAATTCCATTTACCTTCATGACGTTTTGGTGTTATTTTCATGAATTTTAGTTATAAACATATTTACAAATCTGTAGGACATGCTGACTTATTTTTTATATAGTCTTAATTTCTATTTTATACTGTTTCTCTTTGTTTCTTTCCACATTTGTGTCTTTTCTTCCAGTATCATTTTCCTTCTTACTAAATAATTAGCCTTTTTAAATACAGGTTTGGTAATAATTTCTCTCAGTTTTTTATTTATTTGAGCATATATTTAACTTGTCCTTACATTTCACAGTCACCACTGTAGTGTATAGGACTCTGAGGGGACATATATTTACATCTAGTACTTTAAAGATGCCACTATGTTGTCTCTGGGACTTATATTTCTATAGGATGTGAGCTGTCAATCAGATTGTTACTCTTTTGAAGGTTATGCTTGTTTTTCCTTTGGTTGCTTTTAAAATGTTCTATTTTTCTTTGGTTTTCAGCATTTTGACTACAATGTCCCTAAGTGTATTATTTGACTTGACATGGTTATTATATATCTTACTTGATATATGCAGAGATTTTTGGTTCTGTAATTTAATATTGTTTGTTAATATTTTTAAAAACTCACTGTTTCTTCAAATATTTCTCCTGTCCAATTATCTTTCTTTTCTCGTGGAACTCCAGTAGTTTAGTTCTTCTATATTTGTCAGTCTCTTACATTCTTCTGTATTTTCCCTTTTTCTCTCTGTGTGTCACTTTGAATATTTTCTTTTAACCTTTCTCCCAGTTCACTAATTCTCATTTTTCTTATGTCCATTTTCTGTTAAAATAGCCTACTCATTTAAAAATTTCACATTTTATACTTTCATTTCTGTAATTTTTATTATATTTTATATATTCCATTTTTCTTATAAACATCTTGGTATTTTACTCTGTTTTATCCAATTTTCCTGAATTTTCTTGAACAAATTAATCATAATTATATCCTTGTCTATTAGATATGGATCATCTGTAGATCTGTTCTATTTTTTTTAAATTATTCTGTACTTTCTTTTGACAGGAATATAAAAAATTATTAAAATTGAATTCCAGATGTTGCATATTAAAAACAGGCAGAGGCTTCACATGAAATGACATTACTGGAGGGAGTTTCACAGTTTCATTTTCCAAACAGAATGAAAGACTGACCATCTCACCTAAACAGGGATTAAGCCCAGTTATGGCTAGGTTGCTGTTTTGGTCATAGTAAATCTGTCTCTCTTTGTCCCAGTTTCTAGGTTATAGCTCTCCTGGACCTTCAAGTCACAGCATATTGTGATTTTGAGGCCATTCCTCAGTGGTTTTTTGCTTCTTAACACCGAAGACTGCTGCCAATGAAGCGCAGGATTGTAGAGGGTTGTGGTTGAGGGGTTTAGCCTCTTGTTTCCACAACTTCATAATTCAGCAAATGCCTTGTGGGGAAAACTGGCCATGTGTTTGATGCCCTCACATCTTCAGTCTCTCATTCTCAGAGCACCTCTCTGCTCTGGCAAAGCCTGGATTCTATTCACTTGCTGCAGCCAAAATTAGCAAAAGCTCCAGGGATTATGCCCTCTAGATAGTCAGTATACTGTTTCTGCAGAGTAATTATTGCGGCATAAAAAATTACCACAAATTTAGCAGCTTAAACCAACATGCATTTATTATCTCATAATTTCTATGAGTCAGGAGTTTGGGTCCAGCTTAACTTGGTCCTCTGCCTGGGATTCTACAAGGCTACAGTCTTGCTGTTGGTCAGGCTATATTCCATTCTTGAGCTCAGAGTCCTCTTGCAAACTGAGCTGATTGTTGGGAAAATTCAGTGCACTCTAATTAGTAGTACCTGATGACAAGCAGCTTCTGCCTGCAGCTTCTTTGGGTAGTTTTATAGCAGAATGCCTCCAGCAAAACACTTCTCCAAGAACAGCTTTTCCCGCACCGCAGAAGGAGAATATTTGCTAAGGTCCAGAGGGCAGACTTCCAACAGGTCCCTCCCGTGATTATCACAGTGACTCCTCTGCCATCTAGACACCACAGCCATGCCCTCTCTGAAAGTTCTGGAACTCACTTATGGGTGTGGGGCCTCTTTGGGCACAGTATCATAGCCCTAAGAGTAGTGGCCAATCCTGGTATCTGCCATTTCTTCATTCTCAAGAGTTTTCTGTACTTTTTAGGAGCCAATTCTCTTGCTTCAGTGCCCTGTTATAGTTAATAATTATTTCTATTAAAATTTCTGTGTTCAAGTAATTATGTGCTTTCTATCTCTTACTTGGATTCTGACTGATACATTCTGTATTTGTTTTTAGTGACTGTTCTTTTGTCACTAATTATTACCATGTAATTGTGATAGTTGTTCCTTGTAATGAAGAGTTAAAGCAAATCTACAATTTCCATAATACACATAAAAGAGTAATGTAAAACATTTGAACTAATAAAAGAAAGAAACTGAGAACTAGAGATGGAATCTGAGAGAAAAGGGGTGATTTCTAAAAAATATAAAACAAAGAGTAGAAGGGACAGCAAGATAATTTATAAGGGAAAATAATGATAAAAGATAAAATTAAATCAAGGAGAGATGACTAGACTGTAACTAAATTTCTGTTTTCAGCATGGTGATTAGGATAAACTAACAAATAGGCAAATAAAACCCAAACTCTTCAAATGAACTATGTTACATACTAGACCAAAAGAAAAAAAAAAACATACTTTAAAAATAGTCATGGCCAAAAATGTAAGGAAATCAACAGGTTCAAATAAAACAAACCAGTCTACCTTGTGGGTTAGCAAGTGTCAAAGGTTTTTTGTTTTTGTTTTTGTTTTGTTTTTTTATCCCAAGGGCTTCTGCCATACCCCAAGTAACTTGAACTGAGATTAAGATTTAAGTTTTTTTTCTTTTTCATGGAATACAAAGTTTTGACGCTGTGATTCAAAGACAGGATTTATACAGTTGGCAGCCCCAAGTAAAACTGAACACGCCTGTAGACTACAACCCAGCAATTCTATGCGTAGATATTTACCTTAGAGAATCTTTTGCACATTTGCTCCAGGAAACCCTTACAAAAATATATATGGCAGCAAATTCATAAGGGTGAAAATTAAAATGCCTCATTCATCAATAGATGAATAGGTCAGTAAATTGTGGTATATTCTTGTAAGGAAATACTGTTCAGCCATGACTAAATGTATTAGAGCTATATACAACTGCAACAATAAATAAGATGAACAGATTTTTATCTTATTTAACAAAAAAGTACAAAAATTTAGAAACAACAGCAGCATTATATAAAAATAAGAGCATATTATTGAAGCAGACCATTTATTTTGGTCTGTAGCTTGAACTATTATTTCTCTAAATCAATTTGATATGACTCAAAGGCTATTCATATTTCCTCTTATCTTCATAGTTTTCTTAACTTGAGTTTGTCCTATATGAGAGTAGAGTGGAGAAGTATATATATTGATGCCTTGATTCACATAATAATAGTTAACTATCTGAAATATGTGTTAAAAGAGATATTCCTAATTGTAGAAATTGTTAATGTAGCTTGACCTCTTCAAGAAAGTATAATAGAGGAATAATAACTAAGCTACTAATAGCATGTCATTAGAACAATCTTTCTTTCATTGGAAAATACTCCTCTGATTTGTAGAATTCTAAGACAGTGCAATCATTTTCATCCTTTAAAATACTTGAGACTGTCTAAATACCATTATGTTACATAAGAGTTAACAAGTCTTTTAAAAATGACATTTGAAAACAGTCCTTACCATTGTCCTTCAAAACACTTGTGTTCAATGAAATGTTCTATAATTAACATAGTAGATATGAGTATGAGTTGTGGATGTGGATGTGCATGCACATGTTTGTATTTAGGAAGAGACTGAAAAACAAGAAAAATAAGAACATGAAAATAATGGCTGAGATGTTCTAAAAATAAGATTTGTAAAGTATGGTGAATATAATGGTTAGGTAACTTAAGGAATTTGACCTTGAATTAATAAATCATGTTTTACTTAATAGTGGACAAAACTAATTTCATTTTCACAGATTGTTAGTTGAAAAAAGAAAAAGATATCATAATATAAATACAGTCACGATTAAATTTTTATAGACTATCTGTTGACTTTTGAGCTTAGGTTTTTGGGATGATTGCCTCAAACTGTTTACTATTTGTAATATTTAAAAATTTTCAACATTTTTTTTCTAATTATTCACTTCATTTGATTGCCATATGAACCATGTATTAGGCAGGGATTATTAATAATTTTATTAATGTGAAAGACAGACAGACAGAGACAGAGACTCAGAAAAGTGTCCTTAGGAAAAGTATATTTTGTCCAAGCCCAGATTTTAGGTGGCAAGACAGAAACACCAGCCAAGAATTTTTGGCTTCTAGTCCTTCATCACTTTGTCTAAACAGTGGAATGGCATGATAAATTTTTCAACACTAATCTGGAAACAGTGTTTTCAGGTAGAATTGGAGGGGAAAGACTGGGGAAAAAATGAGAGAAAGAGAGCGAGACCATTGTAGTGTTGTTAAAGAATTCTAGATGAAGCTAACAAAGGCCTGAATTTAAATGGTAGCTGTGGAAATGGATCCTGCCTCCAGCTTCTTAACTGTGTCCTATGTCCTTTTACAGATTTTCTGTGAGAACTAGTTTGATTGAGAGTCTTTACAATCCTTTTAAAGGTCTCTCTGGTGTTTTTTACAATGAGCTGAATGCTTTTAGATAATCTCTCTGATTTATCTAAGCTTAGTAAAATGTTCAATAAAAGTGGACTATTTGAATTCAGTGAAAGAGCACAGACTGCTGTTAGATTTTTGGAATGTTTTCTAATTTCTACATATAAAAGGATAACAAATTAAACATTCAAGGAAAAGAATATGCTCTATGGGTTTCATCCCTATGAAAAACACTGAAGTTTGAGGTTTGGCCAAAAAGCTTTTGTGTATTTGCCATCTTCCTTGTCTCAACTCCACATTTCTTCCTGTTGCCTTGGTTTATTTATACTTGGACAAGCGGGCTGTAGTTAGGTGAATATTTCCTTGTGGATTACAGTGTTCCTTTGTGCACGGTAGCGAGGAAAGGCACTAATCAAGAACTCACAAGACCTGCGCCTTAGGCCAGGCTCTGTCACTTCCTTAAGTTATATAGTTAAATGGCTTAGGTTAAATAGTTCATCCTTAGTATAATAAAAAAACGTTTTGTCCAGAAAAAGGAGAACATTCAATGTAATTATTAAAAAATTATCTGTCCTTACTGTCTAGTTTCCTCAAAATAGAGATTCTAAATTCTTTTATTCATTTTCTTTTCCTTACAGGTATAAATATATCATCAAGCAAGTAAAAAATGAAATAAATATTTAAGTCCTGTTTAAATTATTAGTCAGGGGTTACTATATCTTATCATTTATTTGTATGTTAAAGAATATATGACCTGATTTGATGGATGGCGTGAGGCTACAACAGTTGATTTAAGGCTAACTGATTAGCAGAGAAGGCTAGTATATATTAAAAAAATAGATAATCATATATTGGTGTGGCAGATTCTTAGATTGACTCACTAAATACCATTTTCAGTCCCCTTCAATATGCTTTTCTCTTCTGTAGAGACTGGGAAGCTAATAGATTGCACCTTCTGGATTGCTTTGCAGCTAGATTTCTGCATGTAATCTAGGATCTTTTCAGCAGACAAAGCCATGAGAGACTTGGAAGCCAGAGGTGAGCAATGTGAGGTGGCAGTTCCATTTAATTTATTGTTCAGGGCTCTCCAGAGAAACAGAACCAAGAGCCAACAGTACTTCATATATAAATTGGCTCACACAATTGTGGGGGCTGGAAAGTCCAAAATCCATAGGGCAGGTCAGCAGATTGGAAATCATGTAAGAATTGCTGTTGCATTCTTGAGTCCAAAATCTGCAAAGCAGGTCAACAATTTGGACGCTCAGGCAGAATTTCTGTATTACAGTCCTGAGACAAAGTTTCTTCTTTGGGAAGCCTGTCTTTGCTCTTATAGTCTTTAGCTGATTTAATGAGATACATCCACATATTATGGATTGTAATCTGCTTGACTCAAAGTCAACTAATTGTAAATATTAACTGCTTCAAAAAAAAATCTTCAGTACAGTAAGCCTGGAGCAAGAGAATCCTTCAAGACACTGATATGTTGAAATTAGCAGCTGTGTGTATGCTGTACTTTGCACAACTCTAAGGGGAGCTATTTACATGAGTGTCTAAATGAATGACATCCTTTGTATAGTCCTCAACATGTGACAGTCCTGAGTAATATGTACAAGACACATCTCTACTTTCACAATTTATTTTTATTGAAGTATAGTCAATTTACAATGTTATGTTAATTTCTGGTGTACAGCATAGTGATTCAGATATATATATATATATATATTTCTATATATTCCTTTTCATATTCTTTTTCATTATAGGCTATTATAAGATATTGATAATAGTTCCCTGTGCTATACAGTAGGACCTTGTTGTTTATTTATTTTATATATCTCTGACAATTTAAATGATCTTGATTATGCCATTGATACTACAAATAAATATTCTTTGAAAAAAATCTTCAAAGCAACATCCAGACTAGTGTTTGATCAAACTTCTGGGCACTTTAAGCCTAGTCAAGTTGGCACATAAGTGGACATACCTGAGATCAAATTTGGGGCAGCTTTTGTTAGCATTTCTACTGTTCAAGCTTAGTGGTATAGAGGCTGAACAATGGCCACAGGACTAATGGAGGGTTTTTCATACTCTCAGTATGTAGAAACCAAGTTGATTTTTCTGGGCAACTAAGACAATTTTTTAAGACTTCTTAATAACATCTGGCTTGTTTAAACAAAGTCAAAAGTACATACTATTGTGTGCAACTAAGAACCCTTAACAAAAATAGAAGTGCTTCCAAATGCCAGAACCTCAAAGATCTGAAACCTAAAATTGGTTTCCTGACCTACATTGAGTTTGAAACAGTAAAGATTCAGTTAGTATTAGATTTGAGATACTGGTAGTCCATGATAGGCAAGGTCACAGAGTTACTTAAATTATCCCCTTCATCACTTTGAATAAGTTTCCTCATAAAGTTAAGGCTTTAGAAGACTGAACGGATATTATAACATCATTTTAAAAGGCTGGAAGAATACAAATATTGTGAGATGAGTTGGCTGTTTCTAAGTGCAGTAGGGAACTTAGTGGAAAAAATGACATGATTAAGGTTTTAAATGTTTGTTTAAATAACTGTCAGATAGTTTCCTCAGGATTAAACCAAAACAAGGAAGCAAAGAGAAATAAATCTCTTATTTCCCAAAATTGCAACACTGCTATCACCAGAAATAAGATGCAAATTTTGATTTTGAGATTGCTAAATTATGGTTGTTAGTTGGTTGAGTTCACAGTCTTGTGAAAGTTAGAGCATCAGTTGAGAAAAACTGCAAACATCTATTGAGTATAAGTTTGAATGGATTCTGAGGCAAAAGAGGGAGAAGTATAATTATTGATGAATTTATTTATATAAGGAACTTACCAAGGACTCTGGACTCAGTGTGCCGAAAAGAACAGCTGAGGGATAATGTTTGCTTAGTTAGTTGACCTATATTAGGCCCCAGAAGAGACTTGTACTAAATTAAATTTAAATAACAGTTTCCTTGTAGTAGAATGCAGAAAAAGGAATACAATAATGTAGACATAGGAATTTATTATGTACATCTCGCTCATCTACCCTCAAATACAGTCCTCAGGACCATCCCAGAGGACATTCTTCTCCAAGGCACTTGGGAGAACACCAGCATCTTTAAAGAGTACTATACAGTTGTCCTTTGTAGACTGAGATGAGGGGGAAGATGCTGCCATTGAAGTGGGTTTTCTTATTTCATAGTGGAAGAGACTAAATATCAGTATTCTCCTGCCAAACAAGATGGCCTGATTATAATGATGGGCAGCAGAGAAAGCATGGTAATCAAAATATTTTGGTCCACCTAGATCTTTGTTGACCTCTAACTTATTATGGAGTCTTTGGTACCAAAATAAAAAGACAAGCTTCTGAGGTTCTACTTGATTTCTAAAAATGACTCTCTCTTAAAAAAATAATAACAAAGAAGGGAAAGAAAAGGAAACACTACTTTAGGTCTAGCAAAAAACAGAGGCCTGAACTGAGCTCCAAAGTAGTCAAATTTACCACCTACTCAATTGTCAGACCTGAGTAAGTTTAGAGAAACAGCACTATTGGACAGAATGCAAAGCCACATCTGTTTGAGGAAGATATTTGAAACAACACAATTATACAAAATAAGATTTCTTTCTAGCCTTCCTTAAAATAACCTATGATCGTTTGCCAAAATAATTGTGCAGTGGGAAAGGGATATAACTAGAATTCTTTTGATAATTGGACAATGGACAGTGAGTTACTGTGAATTTCAAGAGAGTCATTTTTCCTTTGTTCAGGGAAAGCTAATGAGAGTAAGGTAACAAATGAAGTTCAGTCTTGACTGAAAAGATGCAGGAATCTTGATCTATCTTTCATAATTCAGGGTACCTGCTTGCCTGTATGAGAGACAGATTGGTCTTAGAGAATGATGGTAGATTATTGTAAAACTATGTATTTAGTATCTTATGTGCTATATGATTCTTTAATGAAACAAATAAGTATCACCATAGCACCATGGCACTTGATATACAGTTATTGATTTGGCCAACTTTCTACTCCAGTAAGTGGAGAACACTAGAAAGAATTTATTTCACTTGGCCAGAAAAATACAAAGCCTTCAGTGTCTAACTTTAGATATATGTTATTTCCTTACCTCTGGGCCATAATTTCATCTGCAGAGAACTTCATCATTTCAACATCCCTCAGAACATCAAACCAGTCCTTTTCATTAATGGCACATGTGAATAGAGTCTAGGGAGCAAGAAATAGCAGGCACCTGGGTGATGTGATAAAACATCTACATGCAGGAGGGTAGGAGGTAAACGCTAAGGAAATTCAGTCTCAAAAGTATAACAAATTTTCCAAGGATACAATAGTCTGGAGTATACTGGAATTTTATTTTCAAAGTAAGATGTATTTTTCTCTGTCTAGTATTAGAAAGTAATTTAATTTGAATTCTGGAGGCAACATATATGACATTTGGTTGATGTGTATTCTCAATCTATTTGTTGGATAATTAGGCTGTAAGTTTTTAATTAGGCCTAAAACAAAAGAAGACTTTCTAGCTTATTCAGGTTGCAGTGTAAGCAATTTTGCCACTTAGCCCTTACGACTCAACAGTTCTAATGCTGTTTGCTGTGTCTGTGACAAATTGGGATGCTGAAATGAAGCAGTAACAAGCCCCAATAATAGAATCATAGTACCAGCCCCTAGATTTTGAATCAAAGCTGTGGTAAGTATCACACTATTTTGAGAAATAGCTCTTGCCTCTGTTGAATACTCCAAGGCCATTCATAAAAAGCCAAGTTATCATGTGATCTGAGTTTCCCATTATGATGTGTGTTATTTAATCCACAAAATCAGAATTTTGGGCAAACCTAGAAGTGGCATATATGAGATCAAACTCAAGAAGGTTCTGAAGGTATTAGAAAGGCCAATGAACATGTGATCGCTTTCTCCATGTGCCAATGCTTGCTGTATTGTCATTTCTTCCTCAGCCTCAACCTTCAGAGAGTTCCCTACGTCTAATCACTGAAGATGACAGACATGAAACCTAGCTGTAGATAGCTCTGGCACTGATGCAGAGCAGAATCCTCTAGAAATACAATTCACCATTAGCTCTGAAGGACAGTGCAGTAAAGAAATCCTCCCAGTGGGCAGCACTTTGACCGGTACAGATGATTTTTCCACTTTGATTGGAAGAAGTGATGAGCAGGGTATGCCTATATTTAAATTTATGAGCTGTAGCTAGTTTTTGGCCAGATGATCAAGGATTTGGAAGGACATATTTGGAAGATTAATGACAAGGTTTGAGGGAAAATTATGTAAATGGGTCCTAAATTTAAAATATCTGTACCCCATGTGAATGATCAGCAGATGGCCCTGTCTGCAGAGGAATTCAGCTGAAGGATTCACTTTTGTGCCGGGCAATAACTTTTTGCCCTATCTCAGTTCTTATTCTGTGTGGTCATGAACAAATTGCCGTGATGATCAGGGCAAAATATACAGAACATACAACTCCCCCTCCTCATGGATGTCCTTTATATTGCTATTCTTAAGTAAGACATAGACAGAACTCCTGAAATAAATTACAATTTAGAGGGACCAACCAAGAACTTGGGAAGTCAGGTATGTTGGATCCTCCTGTTTTGAAAAGGTAATAATTTCTCCCCATTGGAATCAGAATTGACTCCGTCTGGATTTGATTTATTTCCTTTCTTCCTTACCTGTTTCTGCCAGCAATACTGCTCATGAACTTAGTGATTTTCTTATTCTCTGTTACCAAAAACAAAACAAACAAACCAACAAAAAAAACAAAGCAAAATATGAATTCCAACCAAAGAATTCATTTTACTATAAAATAAGCAAGAAATTGTCTTTAGTTTTTACAGAATTCATTTTTTTTAGTTAAAAAATGTATTCTATCATCAAGTAGCCAGTTGCTTTACATGAAATAAAATGTTTATTTAAGAACATATAAGGATCCCAGTGGGAAACAACGCATTAAAGTGTTTTGTGCTGTTTTTAAAGTACAGAATAGGTTCTTAATCAGCAAACAATATATGGGTGATGTTTTCCCCATAACCAGAATGCATGGGTCTAGAAATTAAGGGGTTAAAGAGAAAGTGATGCTTTCACTATAGCACTAAAGTGATCCACTCTTCAGACTTTTGCTTTGTGACCTTACACAGTGCTGATTTAGAAGTCTTATAAACAAGGAATCCATACTTCCAACGTTGAATAAGTAGTTGAGAAAATCAACCAGCCATTTGAGGCTTTTCACACCACTGGATGCCTGGACCAACAGGTAGAAAATCTTGTCTTAATTAGTAAGTGATGCTGCCTGAGAGCAAACAAAATATGAATGGACAGAAGTGGAAAGAAGTTATAAACACAAACCACAGCCATGTAAACAATTCCAAAAATTAAAGCTGTAATAGATACTCATAATTTCTTCTTTACTCAGTTATCTATATGCTTGTGTACAAACTTTTTTCCAAATCTATTTTCTTATCATTTTAGATAAATTATGTGAACAATAGTTAAAATATAATTTAGTACATAAACTAGAGAATATCAAGCCAAGATTGTGACTGAACTGTGGACAGAGAAAAATATCACCTAGCAATGGATGTCATAAGTGGTGAGGTCATGGATCTACTGTTTTGACGAGAGGTGAACACATTTCATTTCTATGAATAGTTATAGTCTGTTAGGCAGGATCATAGGTTTTTGCTAGAGTTGTTTTGCTTTTGACTATAGGAGTATGAGTGGGTTTGAGAGTGAGTAACTGAAGATTTGTTTTGTGGTAGATACTGCATATTGGCAGGGGATTTTCTATTACAATTACTATTGCATTACTTAATGTCTATGTTGCTCCTGGTTGTGTAGCCTCCAGACTCATTTATCTGGCCATTTCAGAAACTCAGCAAATTTCCTAATCCTCTGTAGTAAATCCCATTCTGCGAGAGTAAATTCTAAGGACTGAAAGTTAGAAAGAAGACTGGTTAATTGGCTGATTTATTCATTCATAGAACAAATATTCATTATCTACAGTGAGGTTGTTGAGTGGAAAATTTTTTCTTTCTCCAGAAATGGAAGAAAGGATTCAAATTTGGGA
The DNA here is from genome assembly GCF_048773025.1 of Camelus bactrianus. Lineage (NCBI taxonomy): Eukaryota > Metazoa > Chordata > Mammalia > Artiodactyla > Camelidae > Camelus > Camelus bactrianus. Next base: position 21,735,264 of record NC_133546.1, on the reverse strand, counting down.
GAGCAGACGGTGAAGAGTACTCTCTAATGACGGAAAGATAATGTCCTAAAATTTTGCTTTCAAACCATCATGCCACCATTCCTAAATCCTTGCATCCTCCTTTCCCTGTGTCTATCTAAACAAGAAGAATAAGGGAATTTATACAGATTAGAAGATAGTATCAGGATTCTGAGTTATTGAACTGGAGTCAGTGCTAATAATTTGGAGGAGGAGTAGAGATGCTTGCCTCTCTACCAAAAAACAGTGAGGGATATGCAGGATAACCATTTATAAAGGTTATATATTCATGCATGGTGGTGAAATTGTCATCTCAGGACCTAGGTGTACATGCAACAGACTTGCTGAAATGGTCTGATCCTAGTCAAGGCTGGAAGGAAGAACTGGAAAACAGGAGAGAGAAGAAGTAGGAAAGAGAAAGATCAGAAGAGGAGCAATCAGCCCTTTTCCAGTTTTGCACTGTCATTTGGCATGACAGCAGTGAATATGTTTCCCTCTGGAAAGTCTTGGACTAGGCTGCCCATACCCTACAGAGGAGATTTAGTACTGGGTCAGAAAGAAAGGTGCAAGAGATCAAGTCAAAAAAAGAAAGCTCACCTGTCAAGAAGCTGTGCTGTGGGGAAGACCCCATAGATCCCCTAAAGGAGGTTGTCATCAGCAAGACAGTGGTAGCTGAGGAGCAACAAGAGTCAACAGAGGATTACAGTCCTAATTGTTGATTAACTAGGGATTTGGCATCTTCCTCTCACCCTTCTGAACAGATCCAAACCACAAAGGAACTAGAACCTCTCCTGGAACTAGGAGAGGACGAGAGTGAAAGAGCAGATCAAGCTCTATAATCCGTCTGAGTTCCCTTGAGCCAATACCTAGCACAGAGATAGGGGTGCACATGGCTATTAACTCACATATGAGTTTGAAGAATTGTACTGGACTAGATAGGTTTTTTTAAAAAATAAAAATGACAAGGAAAATATGGATGTCTGAGATGTTGTTAAGAGATGGGAAAGGAACATGTGACATAGCATGATTGGAAGTCAATAATTAGAGGGAAAAAGTTTTATGTTTATACTGCCTCCAAGTTTACACTGACGACCCAGTGACATTTACCAAATGGTGAAATGTATATATATTTTATATGTATATATATTTATATTCCATATATATATGGAATAACCCAAGTGATTTGAGGTACAAAATAAGGAATTGGTTTTGCTGGGCGAGCCCAGGGAAGTTTTCAGCAAAGGGCTGACTAGAACTGAGTCTTGACAGTTGCCCAGGAAATTCTAGTGAAGGAGAATATGGACAAGCCTGCTGGTCAGATGGTACAGCAGATACATTAAGGCTGAAATTTTGTGGTTTGGCTAAAGCATGTGGGATAAAGGAAATGACAGGAAATAAGATGGAAAGAGTGAGCAGGGTGATGGTAAGCTCTCCAAATCTTCTGATCTGGGAAATTCCGTGATCAAGTGCATATTTTTTGAGAGATAGCTCTGATGAGAGGGATGGAGTTTGACTTGAAAGGGAAGAGACTAGAAAAGAGATCACTTAGGAGTCTGCAGTGATAGATCATGAGAATTCAAATTGAGATGACTTGGAAAAAGTGAAATAAGGGTAGTTACAGAAAATTTTCAGTGATAGAAGTATTAGAATTTGAAGACAAGAATAGGTTATGTGAAAGGAAATGTATTGAGAGTGATAATGAGTTTTCTAATTTGAACTGGGTTGAGAGTGAGGAATCTTTTATAGATGAGTACATTGGATTTGAACTTACAAATATTAACATTAAAATACTTATTTTTCTTTTTCCCTTTTGTCCTTCTTTTACTTTTTCTTCCTTCCTCTTTCTCTTGTTCCCCATCATTTCTTGCTTACCTTTCAGTTTTTCTGTTTGCATTTCATTTTCCAATGGATTTCACAACAATAATTTGAGGTGTTAGTAGTTAATGTTCGCCTCTTTGTGTTGTTCTAACATTTCTAATGCTAGATTATTATCCACTTTTTTCTCTCACAGTTTTGGAACTCTATGTAATTGTCCTGGGGAACTAAGAACTTGATCTCATTTTGCATTCATGAACAATAGCATTCTCATATGCTTTTGATGAAATTGTGATTAAAATAATGATATTGAGCGGTAGTCAATATTCAATGTATGTGCCTTGCTAAAACTAGGCTTTAAGATAACTTTACTTTCAGTTCCTGTAAAAAATCACTTATTAAAAGGAGTTATATTCATAGATCGTTTTAAATACAATAAAAATGTTTAACACATAATATGCAAAGAACAAAACAAAGAACAAAAATAGAAACAATCCTAGGAACAATGATTTGGTAAACAAAAAGCTTGATCAATTATGTGTTTTAAAATGATGGCAAAAAACCCTAAGAAACTGTCTCTTAAATTCATCCAAAATGTGATTTATTCCTCTCATCTGCTAGTCTAAAAAGGGAGAGTTTGATTTGATGTGGCCCAGTGCCATGCAAAAAAGAGATATGCCAATAATGTAACTTACTTGACAGATGCATAATATTTAAACCAGATGAAAAAAATCAACATGTTTATTTTTCATCAAGTTAAGGTCAGTAGAAATATTTCTATGTAATGTAATATATCATCATGGGATCTTGAGAAGGTCAGTTTAGATAAGGAAGAAAAACTTGTAGCCTCATCAAAACCACAACTAAGCCTCCAAAGGAATATAAGACTGTAAGTTGTATTCAGAGGCAGGAATGCTTAGAAACTGCTTTCTTTAAGTCATTTCTGGGATATGGTAACTCTAGCATGTTTTACCGGGGTGTGGAGAGGGGCTTCATTTGGTCTTCATAAAAGTAATGCCTGTCTCTCACAAGGAGAAAAGTCCAATTAAAAGAACGTAAACACGCTTTAAGTGTCATCACATGTTTTCTCAGCACATGTGACCTTTATTTAGCATAACCTTCCCACTCATAGCACAACCAGGGCTGGAGTTACTTAGAGAAATACTGGAAAATTTCCAGGTGACTGGTTAGCTAATTGGCTCTCCTTTCGGGATGTGAGAGAAGTAGAGGAAGGAAGATCGGTTTCCTGATGTTCCTGAAAACTGTTTAGAAATATGGCATGATGGGAGTTTACCAGCTTTGTCCTTTGAGGGGTTGTTATGCTTAATAGAATGTTCCAGTTTCTTCTAGTGTCCAAGTGATGTCATGCAATAAATTTAGCAGCGGAAGGAACAGATATTTTCTCCTGTACATAATTTGGCGTAATGTTTAAACCAATTAACATCCACAGAGAAGAAAGCTGAATAAATAAAGCACCTTTTTATAATGTGCAGTATCTTTAAAAGTAAAATACTAAGAAAAAATTATGCAACATAATTTACACTGGTTCTCTAGTATAATTTAAGGCAACCCTTCAGTGTTAATGTGGTGCACTAAAAGTTCTGTGGTGTCAATAAAAAGTTATAAGCAAAATCTTTTATTAATACTTCATTCCCAAGCAGGTGTTACAAAGAATTAGTCAGAGATTTTAAGAATAAACAAAGAAAGTGTTATGCATAATCATGTTATGAAATAAATGTGTTTTGTTTCAAAAAGCTCTTTTATCTTCAAAGATTTTAATAGTCAGTGGGGTAAGAAGGTGGTAGCTCTTGTCTACAGATCTTTAATTTAGAGAGTTTTTATTTTTAAAGAATCTATAAGCATCTCTCATTTTTTATCCTTAAATGTGAGAGGTATTTTCAGCTAAATGTCTCCAGTGGGTTGTATAGTTATTCACAAAGCATATATCCCTAAATATTTATGAACATCGAATATTCCAGAAATAAATTTCCAGAAAATTAGTAATTTTTTTCCCAGCAAATCCTCACAGAGCATTTACTCAGAGACAGGTACAGGGGACACAAAGCCAGATCTAGAGATACAAAGGTGCAGAAACTGAGTAACACCTCTTCTCTGCCATGGAGACACGCATGTTATTCAAACCACATGATAATCAATTTTCTCTTAATTCTAGTTCTAGCTGTATACGACTGTGTATCAGATATTTTCATCTGGATGTCTTATGTTAATTCACCTTCAAATATCCAAAGCTAAACTACTCATTTCCTTCATCTCTGCCAACAGTCACAGCACCTCCTCCTCATATCCAATGTTTTTTAAGGAAAAAAATCTCAAACTTCTAAAACTGCTAAAGCCTCTCAAACTGCTGAAAACTTCACGTTCTTTTATTTTCTCTTCCTCTCCTTTATCCTTTTACCTAGTTTTGATCTTTTTTCCTATCCTTTGAGTAAATTTGTTATGCAAAAACCCTGACATTTCTGCTTTTAAACTGCTTACTTGCCTTCCTACATTTCAGTCCAGAAGAAGTAGCTTGGTGTACAGAATTTGGTTCCAGTCCTGCTCAGCCACTTTCTAGATATGTATCTTTAAGAAAGTTATGGAACATCTCTGTGAGCCCAGGTTCCCTCAGAGGGTTGTTTGGAGGATTAAGAAGACAATGGACAATCTACAGAATGGGAGAAAATACTTGCAAATGATGCAACTGACAAAGGCTTAATTTTCAGAATATATAAACAGCTCATACAACTTAACAACAAAAAAGCAAACAACTCAATCCAAAAATGAGCAGGAGACCTAAACAAGCAATTCTCCAGTGAAGGCATACAAATGGCCAAAAGGCACATGATATAATATTGCTAATTATCAGAGAAATGCAAATCAGAACTACAGTGAAGTATCACCTCACACCAGTCAGAATGGCCATCATTAAAAAGTCCACAAACGATAAATGCTTAGAGGGTGTGGAGAAAAGGGAACCTTTCTACACTGTTGGTGGTAATGTAATTTGGTGCACCCATTATGGAGAACAGTATGGAAATTCCTCAAAAAACTAAAATAGACTTACCATATGATCCAGCAATCCTACTCCTGGGCATATATCCGGAGGGAACTCTAATTTGAAAAGATACATGCACCCCAATGTTCATAGTGGCACTATATACAGTAGGCAAGACATGGAAACAACCTAAATGTCCATCAGCAGATGACCGGATAAAAGAGTTTTGGTATATTTATACAATACTACTCAGCCATAAAAAGAATAAAATAATGCGATTTGCAGCAACATTCATTGACCTGGAAATCATCATTCTAAGTGAAGTAAGCCAGAAAAGAGAAAGAAAAATACCATATGATATCACTCATATGTGGACTCTAAGAAAGAAAAAAGATACTGATGAACTTGTCTACAAAACAGAAACAGACTCACAGACATAGTAAACGAACATATGGTTACTGGAGGGAATAGGGGTGGGAAGGGATAAATTGGGAGTTTGAGATTTGCAAATACTAACTACTATATATAAAATAGATCAACAAGTTTCTTTTGTATAGCACAGGGAACAGTATTCAATATCTTGTAGTATCCTATAATGAAAAAGATATGAAAATGAATATATATATGTATATGTATGACTGAAACATTATGCTGTACACCAGAAATTGACACATTGTAAACAACTATACTTCAGTTAGAAAAAAAAAAAAGACAATGGAGGTAAAGGACTCAGAAGAGTGCCCATCAAGGTAGGCAGCAATGCAGACTCGCTTTATTATTCCCACCCTCCCTCCAGTTTTAATTCACCCCTTTATCACTTGTGTGAATGTCTGCCTAACTCTAAGCTTCTCTTCCTAGGTCAGGTCTCTCCTTATGCTTCAATTCGCAGAGTAACAATTTACCCTTCTTCTTGCAGACTTTTTTTTTTTTAATCGTGGCTTTGGCTGCTCAAAATGGTGTCCCAATTCTCCATTTCCATTAAGATAAAGAATCTTTCAAATCTGACATTTTTCTTTCATTGATTCTTTTTTTTTTAACTGAAGTACAGTTGATTTATAATGTGTTAATTTCTGGTGTACAGCAGAGTGATTCACTTACACATATATAATATTCCTTTTCATATTCTTTTTCATTATAGGCTATTATAAGGTATTAAATTTATGGAAAACAGTATGGAGATTCCTTAAAAAACTGAAAATAGACTTCACCTATGATCCAGCAATCCCATTCCTGGGTGTATATCCAGTGGAAGTTCTTATTCCAAAAGATACATGCACTCCACTGTTCATACTATTTTTTCCTACTAGTGATGCCTCACTCCAGCCAGGTCAACTTCCCTGAGTGTGTTTTTGTGAACATATCAGACATATTTCTGTGCTTCCTGTGCCTTAGCTTCTTTCTTGGCCTCCCATATTCTGCTTCTTCAAAATGTGAGGCATACAGTAGAGCATAAAATGTGTGTGTGTGTGTGTAAATTTATAATTGAAAACTCCTTAAGAAGGAAAAATTTTAAATTTTAATCTCAAATGATATAAATTTGACCCAACATTTACAGACAGTTTATTACCAATTCCTTAAAACCTCTTGCAGACAGTAGAAGAGGAGAGAAAAAGAAAACTTTTCTTACTTTGGTGACGCCAACATTATGTGATACCAAAATAAGACAAGATCATAATGACATTCTCCTTTGTTTTCTTCCAAGAGTTTTAGAGGTTTACATTTTATATGTGCTCTCTAAATCCCTTTGAGTTCATTTTAAATAAGTTATGATATAGTATAATACTTGTGTGTGTGTGAGGGGTGGGGGTTATTTGGCAAACAGATGTCCAGTTGTTCAAGTACCATTTTGGAAAAGACTGTCATTTGAATTGCTTTTTAGCGTTGTCAAAAATCAATTGACCATATTTATGAGGTCTATTTCTGGAATCTCTGTTCTGTTCCAGACATTTATGTGTTTATTTTTTCACCAAAACTACAGATCCTGAGTACTATATCTTTTTAGTACATCTTAAAATAGGGCATTGTGAGTCCTCCAACTTTGTTGGATTTTTTTCCAAAGTTTTTTGTCTATTCGAATTTCTTTACCTTTCTGTATAATTTTTAGTCAGCTTGTCCATATCTCTAAAGCATTCTGCTATGTTTTATGTTAGGTTGTATAAAATTTGTAGATCAATTTGGGAGAATGGACATCTTAATTATACTAGATTTTCTAGTCCTTCAGTAGTATATGTCTCTCCATTTATTTAGAATTTTTCTTATTTCTTTCATCAATGTCTTATAGTTGCAGATTCTGATCATAATTTTTTAGAATTATAAATAAGAACTTCAACTTTTTGAAGGTATTATAAATTGTATACTTTAAAAAAAGTTTCAAATTGTTCAATGTTACCATGTAGAAATATGACAAATTTTTACATGTTGATCTTATATCACATGACAAGGCTAAATAGATTGAGTTCTAGGAGCTGTTTTGTGTAGATTGTTTGGGATTTTCTACAAAAACTAATGAGTCATTGGAGAATAGGAACAGTTTCATTGCTTTTTTTCCAAAGTGAATGTCTTTCCTTTCTCTTCCTTGTTTTGTTGCATTGGCTATGGCTTTCAGCGCATTATTGAATAGGTGTGGTAAGAGCAAACGTCTAGACAAAGTTCCTAATCATATACCTACTCAGCTTTCACTGTAAAATCTGATGTGATTGTAGATTTTTGTAGGTGTTACTTTTCAGATTAAGAAAGTTTTCTTCCATTCCAAATTTTCTAAAATTTTTGTTTGTTTGTAAATCAAAGATAGATGTTGACTTTTGTCAAATGTGCTTACTGCTTGTATTGATTTGAAATGAGGCTTTTCTTGTTTAATCTATTAATATGTCAACTGATTTTCAAGTGATGAAACCACCTTTACATTACTGGGATAAATCCCCGACTTCCTCATGATGTAGATTTCTTTTTCTGTACTGCTGGGTTTAATTTGCTAATATTATGTTGAATATTTTTTTTCCTCTATACGGTTTTATTTCCTTGTAATCTGGTAAAATCTGTCTGGTTTTGCTATCAGGATAAGGTTGGCTTTATAAAATGAATTAAAAGTTTTCACGTTTTTATTTTCTGGAAGAGATTTTGTGGAACTGATGGTTATTTGGAACTTTAAATATTTGGTAAAATTTACCGATGATACTATCTAAGACTGGATTGTTCTTTATTTTTCAGGAAGACTATTAACTACAAAATCAGTGTGTTTTAGCTATCTGTTTATCTTGCTGTTTAGGTTATCTACTTCTTTCAGCATGAGTTTTGATATTTTGTATCTTTCAACAAATTGATTAATTTCATTTAAATTGTTGACTTTATGTGCATAGAGTTGTCCATATTATTCCTTTATTATCTTTGAATATCTGTTGAATCAGTTGTGTTATCCTCTCCATATTTAATAACAAATATATGTATATATTTTAAAATACATATAAATGTCTATATGTACACATATATATGTTTACTGATTTCTTCCTGCAATTTTAATCACTGAGAAAAGTGCCCTTAAGTCTCCAAGCTTAATTCCAGCTTTGTCTAGTTCTTCATTTTCTTCTATCTGCTTTCTTTTATGTATCTGGAAGCTCAGTTATTGGATGCATACACAATTAGGATCCTTATTTGTTCTTAAAAAGTTTACAGTTGACCTTTATATCCTTATGTTATGTTTTTCTTTATCCCTAGTGATTGTATTTTGGTTCTGAAGTCTGCTTTGTCTATCCCTTTTTTTTTCTTTAAATAAATCATGCATGTTACATCCGTTGTCATTTTTAGATTTTTAACCTTCATTCTTCATTATGCTTCTAATGGTTTCTTACAGACTGCACATTGTTGGATCTGGTTTTCTTTTATATCTGATCTGAAACATCTATCTTATAATTAGTGTGTTTAGATCATTTACATTTAATGCAATTTCTTATATGATTAGATTTACATGTCATTTTTATTATTAGCATTCTCTTTGTCCCTCTATTTTTCACCTCTTTGTTCTTTTTCTGCCTTCTTTTGAATTATTTAATAATTTATACTTAATTCACTGATTTTTTTTTACTGTATTTTTTTTTGTGTGTGTGCATGTATGTGGTTTCTCTAGATATTAAAAAGCATAGTTTTGGGGTATTGTATCATACACAAAATTAAATAAGCATATTTTTGTATAACAATATTTTTATCTGATATACATAAAATATTACTTGATAACCTCTTCTTAGAATAGCTAAACTTGTGATGTAGTTGAAATACACCACTTAATGTCTAAATTTATTTACACTTACATAAAAACTGGATTTAAAATTTTATGACTGTGAAGTTAATAAAAATAATTTTAAAGGTACTTTGGTTTATATAAAGTAAACTTTATATCCATTGAGCTTTAATCTTTACAGATATAATTTCTCATACTTAATTAACTTAACCAAAATTAAATTCTATTAATTATACAACTGAACAACTGTATATTGCATGCTACCACCATACACATAAATGTGATCTGTGTGATCAGCACTGTATTTAGGTGTGTCCCTAATGCCTTTGATTAAATTGTAGAAGAACGTGATCTTTAGTAAAAGGTGTTATAGGAATATGGAAAAATATCTCAAGAAGAAATAAAAATAAAAGAAATAAATTTAGACACATAATATTTTGGTTAAAATGTCAAATAAACATTTTAGTTCACACATAAGAGAGGTGTTTTTTTTTTTTCTGTTTATACATAGTGACCATAGAAGTAGAAGTTCTCAGTTGAAGAATGGTATTGTTGCTAGTGATCAATGGATGAAAAAATAAGCATCCAAGCCAAATATTAATTACTGAGCCCAGAGATGCTACAATAGCAAATACAGTCCTGGAATACTGGATCAAAAGTAAAGTAAATTATAGCAGGAAAGTGTAAACATTCAAGAATAATTATATCACTACTGTAATATAATAATAATAATAATAATGATAATAATACAACCGTAATGGATTTTTGTATTTACTATTAACTAATAAAAAAAAAAAAAGCAAAGTAAGTGTTACTGAAATGTAAGCATGATTAAATATAAAAAACAAGAAAAATATCAGATTTCAAAAAGATGGTATCAGGCAAGAGGCTACTCTTCTTAATAGTCTTTCATAGTCTATTCTAAAAATTTGTCCCTATCCAGTTAAAGATTAGTGTATAAATAAGTAACAGATAATAAATAATGTTTAACATTTATTATAGATAAATAAGGTCTTATTATTGAAAATAATTTTTTAATTAAAAAATGATTTTTAGGTTTTAAAATGTTTTCAAATACATTCAAACTAGTAGTATAACTCTGGCAGAGCTTACTGCTTTTTAATACATTGCTGAGAATAAACCCGTAATATCCAAGAACAATTGGTTCTTTGTACCAATATATTTAGTACAGGTATATCTGTGATTTTACTTTCAAGATCCTGGCAGATTCTGATTGGAATGCCCACTTATGTTTCTGAAACCAAAAACTTTATGACTCACATAGAACAGCCAAGAAAAAGAAATAATGTAACAAATAAATAAATCGCCGTTGTAGGCTAGATATCTTTCCTCTTCCTTTTTAACAGTTCTCTTAGAAGAAAAGTCTTCCCCTCAGTGGACAAACTGACGGAGACTACAGAATACGCTTTTTTCCCCTGTTGTTCCTAGTTCTGTCTGAGTCTTCCTTTGTTCACTGATCTGTGTTAGCAACCTGACACCAGGGAGTATTAGCTTTTGGGGAATGTTTCCCTTCCTCCTTCCTCCATAAACACTGAAGACGCATTGCTGACGCAATGGTTTCAGGTAAAGCCAGGCCTATAGCAATAGTCCAAGGTAGGCAGAAACACATGCACTGTGGTTCAGTTCCATCTTGGTATTGGAAAAGGCAGTCTGCCATGGGCCCCAGGCTTCTCTTCTCATTCTTACTGGGTATGCCAAAAATGCCATGTCCTGACTCTGCTCTTCTTCTGGACCATTTCTCGAGGCTGTGTTTGCAGTGAGATGAGTGAAATCTATCTCTATGCATGGAGCTGGCTTCTTTCCACTCATCAAAAAAACAATACAGCTCCCATAATCAGTGGTTCTCTCTAACAGTGTAACACACTGCATGTGCAAACATCCAATACTGAGCTGTTTCGCCAAAATTCATAAGCTAACCCCTAATGTGACTGTATCTAGAGATCAGGTCTAAGGAGATAATTAAATAAAGTCAAAAGAATGGGCCCCTAATTCAATAGAAATGTGGCCTTATTAGAAAAGGAATGGAGAGATCTCTTTCTCTTTCTCTTTCTCTGCACCAGGTAGGATCAAGGGAGAAGGTAGCCACCTGCAAACTAAGGAGAGAGTTCTTACTGGACACTGGCCCCACTGGCACATTGACCTTGGACTTCTGGTCCATCAAAAGCATAAGAAAATCTGATGTTTAAGCCACACAAACTGCAGTACTTTGTTACAGCATCCAACAGACTGATATAAGCCCTTTGTATCAGTCCTGTGAAATTTGAACAAAAGAATTATGGGGAACTTCCACAAACGAAAATGAAGTTCTGACCACTGCTTTTGCTGTGATTAATAAAGCCTTTTGTAACTTACATCTTTCTCTAGTACCCTTGACACAATAACAGTCTCACTTTCCAGCTCGCAAGTAGGGTAAAACCTCAGGCCTCATACATTGCTTGATACCAAGATGCCCAGTCTTAACCTAAAATGATCAGCCACTGGTCTGAGTTAGGTATGATGATGATGATGATGCGATGATGGTGATGGCGATGATAGTAGTTCCTCTTGTCCCCACAGCTATGACTACAACCATGACTGTGTGCCAGGCACCTTGTTCAGCACTGCTTACATATTATCCTGATTAATCTTAACAGCTCTGTGAAGTAGCTAACATTAAATAAGGGACTTAACAGGTCTGATATATACATTTTTAGTAGATCATTCTGACTGCTCCATAAACAATAGAATCAGAGTAAAGTTCACAGCTATTGCAATAGTCCAAGTAAGATGTAATAGAAGTTCATAGACACTGTATTGCATCTCTATTTATGGTTTTGAAATAAGTATTTCTGAGATGCCTATAGTCCAGTTATAACACAGAAATTTAGCACAATCAATGTTATCCTATTCTATCTTGTAGTTCAAGGTTTCTAAATGTACTGCTCTTTCTTGATCTACTTAGATTAATTTGATGCAAATCAAATGAAGTTAAGGCCCAACAGTGGTATATCCAAAGCTCAAACTGGTATTTTTGAGTGAGGTTGTAGTCATCTCTGTAGGTTGATCAAAGTTATTAGGCTATTTTTGTTCTAGTGATTCAGTTTCACTCCTTTAAAAAATGTTTTCATAGGGATTTATTTCCAAAATGTATTTATAATGTTCTGTTGACATAGGTTATATTTATGTGAAAAAAAAAATCCTTAACTTCATCTCTTTCAAAGAATCATGCTAAGGCCAGACTCTGGCCCTTTCCTCTCAGACTGACTAGATTTTTTCCTTTTTGTCATATTGTTCTCATAGAGGCTGTAGAAAATGAATGAGTCTCTAGCTTTCAGTTTCCCACATTTCCTCAGGTTAAAGGGTTATGCTAATCTCAGTTCATAAATAGCTGTTTTCTAGTTTTTTTTGTGTGGCTAAAAGAAGGCAGTAATAGATACTTACAAAGTCACCTGCCTAAGAGGGCTTTGACTACCTCTTGAAAATTCCTTCCTTTGGCTTTCTGGAAGCAACTCTTCCCTGGCCCCCCTTGTTTACTGCCCCTTCAGTACTGCATAGTTCAGTACTCAAGTGTAAGGCTCTTTGAATCAACCATCTGCTCCCTATGACTTGTACACTAAATTTTGCAAAGAACATTCCGTCTCTCTGTGTGTTTTTTTAATTGCTTTTTAGGGAGAAGTATTTGCAGTACTGCAAGAGATCTGTAAAAAAGTTTAACAAAGAACTGAGAGTAGTACAAACTATTCATTCTATCGTTGTTCTGAAACATGTCACCAAATACTGAGTAAAACATACCAAAAAAAAAAAAAAAAAACCTAAAATTTTATGTGAAAAAAAATGCTTTCTTGGAAATTGTGCTAATTTCCAGAAGAAAATTATTTACTGATTACATTTTATATTTGCATAGACATTATGGGGATTACAAATGCTACAATATTTTTATTAAAATTATTTTGACTAATAAACTGAAAAAATTGTTGAAGTTAATGTTGCCAAAAATGCAGTTCTAATTATATTTTATTTATTCTTATTTACTTGTGTTTTAAGCTGGTGAGTACATTCCTCATGATTTCCTATGGTCTGTTGCTTGAATAGACTCCATTCGCTTTGAATATTTATTGGTTATGGATTCATCATGATCTGATAACCAGTTCTAATTCAGTTCCTTTCCCTGGCTGTTCTTTTTGTTTTTTCTCATTTGGGGAAGCCTATCTAAAAACCAGTTCTGAAGTCTTTATTCATATGTGGACTATCTGTGTGCTCTGATCATCTACATTAAAATATCAATAGGAGATGGCTCCAGGCTAGTCAACTTTACTACTTCATTAACATAGTTTCAGGATGGCAGACTAGTAATAATGTTGCCTACCTAATAGGTTTATTGGGAAAACTAATTAGTTAATACTTGCAAAGGCAATTAAAAAGCCTGGTTTTTTCCAAAGAAATGCACACATCATAAAGGAAATGCAAACATCCCTTCAAACCACAAGACACTGCTGTATTTAAAAAGCTAAGATATTCAATCTAAAAATTATCTGTCAGAATTTTTTCCTTTAATGAATAATTCAACATTTAATCCATTAATATTAACCTTTTCATTTTAAATATAGCCTGATGTCAAATATATATCAAAAAAATCCCTTAGAGTTAGTATGCCCTTTGACCAGAAATTCTGCCTCTAGAAATGTATTCTAAGGAAATCATAATGAATATGTGCAAAGGTCTAATAACTAGAATATAGATCAAAACTGAAATTAGAATAGATAAAAATAAACAAATGAAATGTTCAACAGTAGGGTAAGGGCTACATAAATTATATTACAGTAATAAGTTTAAATACTCTGCAACCATTTTGAAATTACACTATGAAGAATATTTCCTTACAGAAAAACACACTTCACATGGTGATAATAAAAATAGTTATAAAAAATCTGATCACATTAGAAGATATGTTGAGTGATATGTCTAGAGTCCATTTTAGGCTACATTACCAAAAACAGCAAGGAGGGATGTAGATAAATCAGTAGTGAAAAAGTGATTGTTGGATCTGAGTGATGGACACAGGGGGTTCATTACACTATTCTTTCTCCTTTTTTGTATGCTTAAAGTAAATTCATGTAGTAACAAGTTAAATTTAAGTATGCATTAGTTTCTGTTTGAAAGTGTATATATATGCATACACACATATTTACACACATAAACATCTATGTGTTTAGGCATGATAAGTATGTGTGTGTGTTTATTTGAAATATAAAGGGATGATTCATAAACTTTGTGTTCTGTTATGATTTTTCATATATATCAAAAAATCTGCAGTCAGCATTTGTCAAATTTAAAATGAGGAAAGAAGCTGTTATGAAGATATATAAAGCTCAGTAACAAATTATTTCTCCATTATATAGGGACTTTAAATATGAAAACCTTCAGTTTACCAATTACCCAAATAGCCAAAGATCACTGAATTTATCTATAATAGAGGACTTTAATAAATAATCCTTTCAGGAATTTGTGAATATAGTTCATTGATTGTGGAATCAATGGTCATTTCTAATGAATCTGGCATGTTTAATAACTAAAAGCTTGATCCAAACATTATATCCAAAGTAGTGAGACATTTATATTCCAGCAGGCAGAATCATTTAAACCCTGATTAGTTAACAGACTGTATCCATGAGAACGGTGTATTGATTTCAATGGCTTTAATGATTTTCAGTCTGTTGAACCTAGGCACCTTGCAAATTTATGGGCTGGCTTCATTGACTCTTTTGATGTAATATATAGTTGTTTTTAGAAAGTGCTATAAAAAGTTTCTGGCATCTGACCTTCCCTATACAAGATCATTAACCTGTGATTTTTTATTATTTTCAAAGGTCTTTCATAGAGGAATAGTAAATCGTTAATTTTAGCTTGTTATATATAAAAGGAATAAGCAAAAGCTAGGCACTATTGAAAAAATTTTAAAGAAATATTTCATAAGAATTTAGTTACTTGAAATATAACTTTCTAGATGAGTGACTTGACTAAAAGAACCTAAATTGAGCTAGTTTCCTACACTGGTATCTGACCCCACTGGGTTACTTGGCAAAAAAAAAAAAAAAAAAAAATAGAGTGTTAGAATAACAACATGTATCCAATGATGGTTTTTCTTTAAATTCACATTTCCTAATTGTGTCTTACAGAATTACATTAACTCTATCAAATCAAATTTGCTGAGTTTTCTATAAAGTTTTGATTCTGAATCTTTTTATACAGTAAATTCAATTTCAATATGTCACATTGTTCAACAGAAAAGAAACTAATTCTGCTTTTATTATATACTGTATTGTGAATCATGAAAACCTTTAAAAATTGGGGAAAAATGTTTCTTTCACAGGTTATACCATTACCAAAGATGTCTGGAATGATTAATGAGATCATTTAAATTCTATGTCTGGATTTCACTTAATCTTTCTGCCAAAGGTATGTAAATAAAGTTGAAATCTGTTTTTAGTGACCTTAGGTATAGATATATCTGTTCAAATTTAACCTATGACTTCTCACCAAAATTCTACATTTACTCTCAGTCATGACATTGTGCATGGCTGTCTCTGCAATATTTCTTTTTTATTATTATTTGAATAAACATATGGTCATTTTATGTTTTTAATATCTTCTAGTAAAATTACGTGCTTGCCCTTGTGCTCTTATCCAAGTAGTTAATGTAAGTGTTAAATTGGACAGTTCTGTGGTTTACTGATAGATTTCCCTTTCTAGATTGACATTGATCCATGAACCAATTCAATCATGAAATAAAGACAGAACAAACAAACAAACACTATTGACAGTCTAATATATGCCAGGATTTTGCTCGATGATTGACTTAGTTGCCAAGCATTTTAATGTTGAATTTTACTACATGGGTTAGTAAATGGGTTAGTTACTAGCTATTTGACATTGACCAATGATTTAACTTTTCTGTGCTTTGTTTCTCCAACTGTAAAATATATAACTACTGGTTACAAGTAACCACTTTAAAAAATTATTTTTACAATAAATAATGTATCTGAACCATTAGAACAGTGTCAATCATAGCAAACTGCAATAAATACTGGCTATTGCTATGTCCAACTTACTAAAATCTTCAGCAGTATTTTAGTGTTGAAGTATTATGTGATTATTATTTTTAAATTTATATTCATATCTTATGCATGGTCAAAGAATAATACAAAAGTGTACGCAATGAAAGGAGAAACTCATGCTTATCTCATACCTGTAATCCTAGTCTCCAGATATAATGGCCACCTAGAGTTTCTTGGGCAAAGTCTCAGACATATTCTGTGCATGTTCATATAAATACTTCTTTCCTTACTAACACAAATTAGGGCATACTATCAGAGAGTGGCTTATATCCTACTGTTATTTCACTTAATATATCTTGACAGTTTTATATTTCACTAAATATAGGGGGATCTCATTCTTTTTAATTAGCAGTTTGATGTAAAATTAATTAGCCTTTTTATTCATGGATTGTTAAGTTGTTTCTTTCCTTTTTTAAAAACCATAACCAATGTCATGATAATCATATAATAATGTGTGTGTGTGTGTATATATATATACACATTTGAAATATATATATATTTGAATACATGGATACATGTAACTGTTGAACAAATTCATTCAATTACTCTCTGGTTCACTGGGGGTGGGGTTGTCTTTTAAATGTTTTATAGATACTGTTACTAAACTTTTGTCCATACTATTTGCACCAATATAAATTTTCACCAAAGGTAAGTGATTATATGTGTTTTATCACATAATACTAACACATTCATTTAATTTCTATATCTGTGAATAGACATATTTCCCTATTTGCTTGGTATTTCATTGCAGCTTGGAAATTTACTGTAGTTTGTTTTTCTTTGTTTTTTTTTAAATATAAATACATTAAGCGTATTTAACAGTATATATTTTAACAGTATATACAATTAAAAGAGAGAATCCCTCTCATCTCATACCCGTAGTCTTAGTCTTAGGAGATAATGACCATCTACAGTTTCTTGGGTGGATCCTCAGACATATCCTGAGAATGGATGTGTATATATATATATGTATATATATATATTTGCATTTTTCTGGCTCAAATTAAGGCACACTAATAGAGACTATCCTAAACCTTACTACTATTTCACTTAATGTATCTTGACAGTTTTAGATTTCACAAAATATAGGAGTTTTTTGGAACTCCTACAGAACTAGTATATTTTAGTTCTTTTCCTTCAGTTTTTCCTTTATATATTACCACTGCTATTACATTATTTGGTTGTTTAAAGGCTTTTAAATTTTATGTAGTTAAGTATATCTTTGTATGACTTCCACTTCCGTAATTGACATTTTTGGGTAATTGCTCATTTTTTCCTAGTACTTTTCATTTTTAATATTTTACATTTAAATCTTTCATTCATTAGAAAATTATTTTGGTGTAAATTATAAGTTAAGAACCAAGCTTTTATTTTCCAAATAAAAAAGCTCAGTGGACCCAGAAGAGTTTATTTACTGAATGAAACATATTTCCCCACTGCTTTGAAATGTCATTTTTATCATGTATTACATATTTAAATATTTATACTTCTCTCTATTCTATTCAAATGATCAGTCTATTCTTTTGCCAGTAACACAGTGTTAGAATTGCTGTAACTCTTTATATTACAATGTGTTGAGTCAGTCCCCATTCATTACTCATCATTTTTCAAAATGTTTCTAATTATTCTCACACAACCCTTAGTGTTAGCTTCTCTTCTCTTTCAAAAAATATGTTGTTGGCATTTTTATTCAGATGTAATAAAAGTATATTTTTATTTTTAATAGAACATTATTTAGTCTAATAAATAGAAAATATAATGAAATAATATCACTATTTTTAGTTTCTCTATAGAAAACCTGTTTATTTATATATATTAATCTTATAATCAGCCATTTTACTAAATCCTACTGTGGATTTTAATGCTTTTTACAGTAAATTTGCTAATATTTTTCAGATATATAATCATATAATATTTTTAAATGATAGTATTATTCTCATTTGTCAGTTTTTACACTCATATTTCACACTCTTCTCCAGTCAAATTGTCTAATATTTCTATTATAATGTTAAACAGCAGTAGTTCTAAAAGCTTCCTTGTATTGCCTCTGATTTTAGTGTCATTCACTTACATAAATGGTTCTCAAACTTTAGCATGAAATAATTCTTATGAAAGGCTTGTGAAAATATAGATTGCTGGGTGCTGGGTCCTACACCCAGACTCTTAGTAGGTTGTGGGGAGGGGCACATTTGTATTTCTAACAAGTTCCTAGGTGCTTCTGAAACAACTGGTCCAGGGGCCAGACTTTGAGAACTGCCTTATGTTATCATGCTATTGCGTATGTTGCTAGCTTTTCATTTGAAATACACATGTGCTTTTTTAAATTTAATTGAAGTACAGTCAGTTTACTATGTGTCAATTTCTGGTGTAGAGCATAATGTTTCAGTCATACATATATATACACATATTTGCTTTTGTATTCTTTTTCACTGTAGGTTACTACAAGATATTACAGTTTCCTGTGCTATACAGAAGAAACTTGTTGTTTATCTATTTTATATACAGTAGTTAATATTTTCAAATCTCAAACTCCCAATTTATCCCTTTCCACCTCCTTTCCCCCCAGTAACCATATGTTCGTTTTCTATGTCTGTGAGTCTGTTTCTGTTTTGTAGATAAGTTCATTTGTGCTTTCTTTTTTCTTTTTTTAGATTTCACACATGAGTGATATGATATGTTATTTTTCTTTCTCCTTCTGGCTTACTTCACTTAGAATGACAATCTCCAGGTCCACCCATGTTGCTGCAAATGGCATTATTTTATTCCTTTTTATGGCTAAGTAGTACTCCATTGTATAACTATATCACAGCTTCTTCATCCAGTCTTCTGTCAATGGACATTTAGGTTCTTTCTATGTCTTGACTATTGTATGTAGTGCCACTATGAACATTGGGGTGCATGTATCTTTTCAAATTAGTGTTCCCTCCAGACATATGCCCAGAAGTAGGATTGCTGGATCATATGGTAAGTCTACTTTAGTTTTTTGATGAATCAAAAATACAAATTTTAGCAATGTTCTCCTAGGGCAGGCTACCCAGGCAATAGAAATAAAAGCAAAAAGAAATAAATGGGACTTAATTAAACTTACAAGTTTTTACACAGCAAAGGAAACCATAAGCAAAACAAAAAGGCAACCTATGGAAATGGGAGAAAATATTTGCAAAAGATGAGACTGACAAGGGCTTAATTTCCAGAATATATAAGCAGCTCATACAACTTAATAAGAAAAAAACAAACAAACAACCCAATCCAAAAATAGGCAGAAGACCTAAACAAGCAGTTCTCCAGTGAAGACATACAAATGGCCAATAGGCACATGAAAAAATGCTCAATAGCGCTAATTATCAGAAAAATGCAAATCAAAACTACAATGAGTTATCACCTCACACCAGTCAGAGTGGCCATCAGTAAAAAGTCCACAACTGATAATTGCTGGAATGAGTGTGGAGAAAAGAGAAGGCTCCTATACTGTTGGTGGGAATGTAGTTTGGTGCAGCCATTATGGAAAACAGTATGAAGATTTCATATATGCTTTTGATTATGTTAAGGGGCCTTTTTTTTTTAATTAAGAATTTTGTCAGAAATCGATGTGAAGTTTTTCAAATCCCTTTTTGGAAATCATGGAGTTGACAAATTGTTTTATTACTTTTCCATATTAACATGATGAATTTCAGTAGTTCTAATATTGAAAAGCTTTAGCATTCAGCAAACTTAATGACAGCATTTTACTTTTTAACATGCTACTGTCACATTATGATTAACATTTTGTTTAGAAATATTTTTCCATTTTATTAAATTTGTATTTCTGCTTTAAATATTAATGTTAATATTGTCCCATAAATATAATCTGAAATAATGTCTTCTGTATGTAAGCTCTGGAAGATTAAAAATCATAGTAAGTTTATCAGTTTCTTGAAGTTTTGATAGATTTCACTGAGAAAAATCACCTGGGCCTGACATTCTTTATGTAGTCTTTAAGAACCTTGCTCAATTTTGTCCATGTAATTTTTTTTTTTTTGTAGGTAAATTTTGATAATTTTTATTTTCCTAGAAAAATAGTCTTATCTTTTTTGAGATAAACAACATACCTCCAAATAACACATGGGTCAAAGAAGAAGTCTCAAAAGAAATTAAAAATATATTGAATGAAATTTAAATAAAAATATAATTTATCAAAATTTGTGGGATGCAGTAAGAGCAGTCTTTACAATAAACTTTACAGCATTGAATGCCTATATTAGAAAAGTGGGAAGAACTAAAGTCAATAATCTAAGCCTCTGTCTTGGTGTACTAGAGAAAATTGAGCAATGTATATGTAAAGCAAACAAAAGAAAAGTAATAATAAATATTAGGGCAGAAATCAATGGAATTGAAAACAGGACACTACTAGAGAAAATTAACAAAACCAAAAACATGGCTATTTGAAAAATTTAATACAATTGATGAACCTTTAGCCAGTCTAATAAAGAAAAAAAGAAAGAAGAAATCAATGTTACAAGAAATGGAAATAGGGCCATTGCTACTGATACTGCAGCCATTAAAAGGATAATGAAAGAATATTATGAGCAGCTCTATGCCCACAAATTTGACAACCTATGTGAAATGGAACAATTCATTCAAAGGCACAACTCACTGGAAGACAATCTGGTAGTTTCTTGCAAAGTTATACATAGTCTTACCATACTACCTAGCTGTTGCACTCATAAATATTTATCAAAATGAGTTCAATTATGCCCACACAGATGTTTATGATAGTTTTGTTCATAATTGCCAAAATCAAGAAGCAACAATAATGTCCCTCAATAGGTGAATGGATAAACAAAATGTGGTTAAACTGTACAAGGTAATATTATTCAGTGATAAAAACAAATGAGCTACTAAACCATGAAAAGATAGAAGGAACCTTAAATGCACATTCTTAAATGAAAGAAGCAAGTCTGAAACATCACCTACCATGTGATTCCAATTATATGGCGTTCTGGAAAAGGCAAAACTATAGAAACATTAAAAAGTTCAGTGGTTGCTCCAGGCTCAGGGGAGGAAGTGAGGATGAACATGTGGAACACAGGGGGTTTTTAGCCTGGCGAGTGTTCTGTGTGATACTCTAATGGTGGATATATGACATACATTTGTCAAAAGGTATAGCACAAAAACTGTATAGCACAGAAATTGAATTATCTTGTGAATGATGGACTTCAGTTAATTTTTTTAAATTATGTACAATTAAATTCCCACATAGAAAAATTACATATAATAATTTATGTGAAAGTACATGTATAGGAACATGTGCATGAAAAACACTTCATATAAACATGGTCACTGTGATCTCAAAATGAAGAGATTTCATATCATTTTCATGTTCTTCCCTATTGCTTAATTCATTTTTGAAGTTTTATTTCATTTTATTATCATCATAATAAGCTAAATTCATTAAGTTACCAAAATAAATGCTAATCTAATGGTCTCTAGTAAAATATACTAGGCATAGAGTCTAATTAATAGTTAACGAGGTGTGTTACTTAGGTATCTGACAGTGGATCTGTTACCAACTAATTCAAAGTGTATTTCGCTCCTGCAATAATTTTCTTTCTTTTTGTTTGGAGGTAAATTTCAATCTGTTAATAGATGGGTTTGTCCCCAAGATCACGACTTTTAAAGGAGAATCAAAAAGCACTCATTTCTAATATTTTCTCATTTCAAAAGATATATCTCTCCTTGTTAATAACTTTTATTTAACTTTCATGTAGCAGTTAGGTTGAAGTTAGTAAAATCATAACATTTTGTTTTTTTAGTCATTATTTAATAGTGTATGTATTCTGTTCAGGTTGCAAGTTCTTCTAGGATTTTCTCAGTTTCTTGCAGGATGTGAAATATTCCTGCATAATTTTTGTAACATCATACGAAAGTGATTTGTTCTAAGAGAGTCAACACTGATATACTTGTTCTGTGCCACTATCCTTATAAATTAATAGCTTTGTGCTATTTTTACTTTACAAAGCATCTTTTGTTTCTACCACATATAAGATAAAATCCAGATAAAGCAATCTTTTGGTTTCAGCATTATTTAATTTCTAACAGCAGTAAAATCAAATAGTTTCACCTGCAGGTGTATTTGTTTTTCACATTTTCATCACCCCTGAGGGAGGGGCACAAGTAAAGTCTTGTAACATTTCCACACTATGTTATTTATACTCCCACTGGGTACCATTCTTCCTACTTTAGCTCCAGTCAACTATTTTCTGACACGTTTAGCTAGTTTTCTACTTATATTCTTACATGATTTACTATTGCTCATGGGTTAAATGGGGCCAATTTTAGTGCTGGTATTGAGATAGAACCAAATACTTCTTTTGTTGGCTAACCAAAACACATATGTTAGCTATTTAATGTGGTTGTTCTATTGTAGAGATTATGTTCTCTCTTTCTCAAAATAATAATTAATCATCTTAGTACAGGGTGGTCCCATTGTTATGCTGGTAAATATTTAACAACCAGTTCTATTAAAGAAAAAAAAAGGCTCCGATTTGTAGCATTCTTTTTTCCAAGATGCAGACAATCTTGGCTTACTCAGCTGTCCAAGTGGCATCAGTAGGTCTTGCACAATTCTGAACACTTAACAATTGACACCCACATATCAGCTCCAGCACAGCACTGGGGACACGGGTGCTTCAAATGTTACCTGAGTTTTGAAAAGTGTTAGACTATCCATATTTCAGCTCATCTCCTTGTTGAGGTAGCTGGTTCTCAATTTGGTAAGTGTCTTTCTGATAGTCTGTTTTTATGCTACTCAAACTAAAAAGCTCTTTCCTGATTTTTCTGCTAACTTGATATTCTAATAAAATCAATTAGGTAATTATAACTTTCTATTATATAAGGTATTGGTTTCCTGTTTCCCAAAAGTGTGAGTAGGAAAGAGTCTTCATATATTACTTTGTATTTTGATCTATGAGACTATTATATAGGAGTTATTATATATAGTCTTACAAAATAATTTATACATGAAGGATTCTTTGGGATCAATTAAAAAGTTGGAATTTTTACCTATACTATATTTTATTTTTATCCCTTAAGATTAAATATGTTTAGGCCCAAGTTGCTCTTCTTCCTCTGAAACATAAAAAAAAAACTGATTATTTTAGCTTAGCACATTTTCAGAATTTCATCCTTTTGCTAGGCCCTCTAGGATTAGAAACATTTGTCAGACTAAGGATCTTAGAGATCCATGCTTAATTTGTTCAGGGTCCATGAGGCAGAACGAAGCTAATGTTTTCCTGGGAATGGCGGGTATGGTAGCTGGACCCTGAGCTCACTGATAAGATCTTCAGGGAATAGACTAAGACAATTCCTGAATGGATGTCTGGTTTTGCTTAGGGAGATGATTGCTTGTACTGGCACAGCCTTCTTTATACAAATCTTGGTTTAAGACCTTTACTGCAATCTGTCACCTTCTATTTGATATTTATCTTCTATTTCAGCCTTTGTATTCCTTAGGGCAATGGTGCTGAGGTGTTCATTTAAAATAACCCTACAGGTTTGATAAAATAGAAACCAAAAATAATTTGGAGAGGTCTCTCTTGGTTTCTGGGATCCTCACTCTCATTCCTGAATCTAGCTTGTCTCCATCACTCCTTTTACTCTGTGCAGCATCTCCACGGCATGATAGAAACCTACTCACGTGTGACTCTAAACTACAGCAACGATCAAACAGCCATGTGGAGCCTAGACAAATAAATGCTGTATTTCTAAATATAGTATTTCACCAAACATTCTTAGTAAAGTTTATATGACCTCTTAGAATAGGCAGGAATACCACATAGGAATGATATGAGCACAGGAAAGATATGTCTGCAGGAATGCATGATGGCAATCCACAACCCTGTAAAACTTTTTTTTTTCGATGATAAGAGAAACAAAAAATTGCTCACCGTAGTTACCAAGGCAGAAGATAAAAGTAATAGTTTCAAATATAAAAAGCAATGCTTAGGTTAAACAGTAGGAGGGAAAATGGGAGATCTTTTCAAATATTAGAAAAATGTTTATAGGAGTATCTAGAATCTACTATTTTTAATTCAGTTTGAAGTACATAATCCGTCTCCTCCTCACTTCAGGCTTAGGAAGATGCTAACTATGAGTTCTCCTTAGGGGATTAGAAGAGAAAAACCTTCTTCATTTTCCCTTAAACCCATGTTCTTACACCATTGGTAGAATAATATAGCAGCTGCTCTCTCAAATCATGCAAATCCCAGGAAAGGTGGTTACACTTGGTGATTGTAGCTAACTCAGCTGCTCTGGGGTTAGAGTCGCTTCCACCCTCTTCCTGTGTCCACAAATATTTGTTAAATAACATGCTGGGAGGAGATGGAGCAAAAATCAACAGCTCTGTTAGGAACCCCATCCCTTCATGGTTTAGGATTAACAAATACTGTAAGAGCTTATAAGACCCTTTCCTGTTAGAGGACAATACTTATTTGTCACACTTGATTTTTCCTTTCATATAGAAGGACCTACATTTTTGTAGCAGCCCTGGCTTCTTCTGGGGAAGTGAGGGGTTGGTGGGGGAAGAATGACTTACTCTAATGATGAGTTTGGGAGATAAACTGTGCACGGATAGGTCCATCTTTCTCTCCCTCCCTTCAGTTCAAGGAACATAGCTTCTGTGCTAATCCACCAGGCCATAATTTCAGTAAGTCTTATCAACAAAAGGATTTGGGGTGAATTTTGCAGCATTAGCTGTGACTGGGAGTACAGTGAGGGAAAATGGCTATTAAATTAAGCCACTTGGTATTAGGAAGACCATTGTGCACCATACGTCTTTGTTATATCCTACAGCCTAGCCTTCATGAGTAATAAATGCTATTTTCTTCTTTTTCTTATTTCACAAGTGGTTTAGAGCTCAGACTGAAAAAACAGAGTGTGTTATTTATTGGGCCCTCATTCCTCAGCATGGAAGTAAAATTTGGGGAAAATTGAACTATTTCTAAGCTTCCACCAGGCACTATCCCAGGTAGATGTTACTCAGCTGTATTGTTGAAGATGTAAAGGAGCCTTTTATCCTGATTTAGTTTGATTCTTTTCAAAAGTAATTTTGAAGACCATTAATGATGAGAAGTATTTGAAGTAATCACTGGGTATCACAATGTGCGTTATTATATAATGGAATGGAATATAATATAATATTATATGTCAATTGTACCTCAATAGAAAAGAAATAAAAATGTAACATCAATGCAGTTTCAGTAATAATTAAAATGCTACTTGGGAGGTAATATGAACCAGTTTATGCCAATAAATTTCATAATTTAAATAAAATGGACAGATTCTTCAAAAACAATTTCAAAATTTTCCAAAATTGATATAACAAGAAATATTAGTCTCACATTAAAAAAGTTGAAAGTCTTATTAAAAACATTCATGCAAAGAAAATTCCAGGCCCAAATGCCTTCTCCAGTGAATTCTTCCAAATATTTGAGAAGTAACACCAATGTTACAAAAACTCTTTTTTACCATGTAAAATAGAGAAGAAAATTTCTAACTTATAATGGATTCCAACAATATATAGAAAGCATAATGCATCATGAACAAGTGGAATGTATTTCAGTAACACAAGGGTAGTTGTCTATTTGAAAAACCAGTCAAAGCAATTCAGAACAATAATAAAGAAATAGTGGCTTCAACATGTTTATTAATTTGGAGATACTTAAATTATGCATAGAAAATGTATAGAACTTTCCCTAGAGTAGATGATGGTTATTTAAGCAGATAAATTATCCTCAGTGTGATGACAAGGGCTGTTAAGAAATGACATAAACAAAGAGCTGTGGAAGCTCATATTTCCTGGAGAAATCAGAGAAGAAAGACCTTATCAGAGAATGGCATTTAAGTCCTGACCCTGCTCCTTTATTCAGTCAATAATTATCTACTGAGTACTTTCTGTGACTCAAAATGGACTAGGAAATAAGGAAACAAAGATGAATAAGAACTAATTTTACTGTAATTCACTTTAGCTATTATCATCACACATTTGATATTTGTTTTTATCCATAGAATATAAGGTTAGTGAGATCAGAAATTCTTTCTAACTCATTCATTAACACAACTGCAGTACCTAATTTAGTGTCTGGCTCTTCAAAATAATAATAATAATAATAATAATAACAACAACAACAACAATAATAACAATAACAATAATAACAATAATAATGATAATGTTGTACTTGCTAAGATAGCTGTGTGCCCAAAGTATGGTGGGCCACATAAATGAGTGTTGAGGACATGATATATGAAATATTGTATATATGATGTAGTGACTGGAAATTCCAAAGTAAGATTAGAGGTACAGAAGTGGTGGGAAAAAGAAAAAGGAGCAGGAACATTCATTCCAGGTACAAGGAACTTGGAAAGTAAAATGAAGGGGCCGAGAAACATCTCTATTGGCTATTAGCTATACTTCTTTGTTTTATGTTTCAATGGCTGTTAGAGTTACAATAAAAAAAGGAAAGGAAGAATTTCTAAAATGATTGTATGTGTGTATGTGTGTATATATGTGTGAGAGAGAAATAGGGACGGTGCCTACCACCATTGCATTCCTTTCCTCTGCCACTCAGATGTGAGAGAATATTTATACTCTAGATGACTGGCTACAGGACCACTGTGCTGACTCTCCTGTGCATACTGCTCTTGCCACACCCCGGATGTCTGTTAATGCAGTGCTAACCCTTTGGAAAATTACTATGTGAACATAGTTTGACACTTTCTAAACTAGTGGTTCTTAACTTATTTCAGCAGAGTGAAGAATCTTCCCTCAAGGAGCAAACAAACAAATAAAACCCCCAAATCATACAATAAACACAAAAATAAATTTTACATACACCATCAGGTAATTTAGAAACCTTCTGAAATCTAAGGATGCGAGATTAAAAATAAGACACCTGGAAATTCAGTAATGTGGATCTTGGATTAAGAATTATTTGCATTAAGTGTGCCTTTGAGTCCACAACAAACTCTTGAAGTAACACCTGAAGACTAACGTAGGACTGATTGCTTTGTTATTTTCCCCCTTTGTCCTCCCATATTTGACCTTCTCAAATCATTGCAACTTGGCTTTGGAGACTAATACTCCACAGAAACACCCTCTTCATATCGGCAAGTACAAAGGAGATGTGTAGGAGATGTTTGTAAAGTTCTGCAGGTGCATGTCTCACGTTGAGATAAGGCAAACAAAAGAATGTGTTTACTATGTAACAGGATATTCTAAAAAATATTATATGATTATCTCACTAGGGAAAGGAAATAGAAGAGAGATGATTAATGTTTATGTTCAGTAATAGTTGATAGTGATAGCGCTTGTTGAGTTTTATAAAAAATAATAGGAAATCATAGAGCATACTGAGTTTTGGTTATAAAAGTTTCTTAATTTCTATGATTCATTACATGTTTTTATTACATGGTATTTCATATGAAACCACTGCTTCTCTAAGCAGATCTAAAGAGGAACTAAACCTCTGCTTCAGATATGACAACTCAAGTCCTTTGACGTAAGTGGTACCTTAAACACTGTGGGACAAACCACAAAAAAATAGGGTGTGAAAGACAATCAAGTCATGTTTCAAGAGGAGCTGTCAACATTTCATCTTCCCCTGGATATATTCACCTCTTTGAATATTCCTGGTAACTTTTAGGCATTAACTGAGTGAGTTTGAGCATATAGGACTAGCTTTAAAAATTAACCTACCACAGTGACTGACATACTATGACATATCTGTAAGACTGCCTTTAAAAAAGAAAACTGACAATACCAAGTGCCAAAGAGGAACAAAGCAACTGAAACTCTAATATGTTATTAATAGGATTATAAAGTGGTATAGCTACTTTGCAAACCAGTTTGACAGTTTCTTACAAAGTTACACATACACTTAACCATATAAGCCAGCAATCCTATTTCTAAGTATTTACCCAAGTAAAATAAAAACCTCAAGAAGCTCACAGTGAAAAAGAATGTGACAATGAATATATGTATGTTCATGTATGACTGAAAAATTTTGTGCTACACTGGAAATTGACACATTGTAAACTGACTATAACTCAATAAAATAAAATTTAAAAAAAACCCTCAAGAATGACTGAATGAATAAGTAAATAACTACATAAGTAAAAGGGAAATCTATATTCACACAAAACCAAATGCAAATACTCATATAGGCTTTGTCTGTAATTGCCAAAACCCAGAAGCAATCCAGATGCCCCTCAGCTGGAGAACAGATCAACACATCATGTGTAGTAAATCCATACAATGGGATATCAATCAGCAATAAAAAGGAATGAACAATGAATACATCCAACAATAAGGATAATTTTCAAATGCATTATGCAAAGTGAAAGAAGCCAGACTCAAAATACTATATATGACTGATTCTGTTTTTATGACATTCTTGCAAAGGCAGATTATAGAAATAGAAATAGATCAGTGGTTGTAGATACTGTGGAATGAGGGAGGAGGGTTGACTTCAAAGAGGCAGAGGGGATGTTTTGGAGTAATGGAACTATTCTGTATCTTATTTGTCAAAACATGTAGAACTGCTCTGTAAAAAGGATAATTTTTAGTGTATGTAAATTACACCTTAATGAAAACCAATTGTCTGCATCCCTATCACATGACTGAAATAAAGACTTGACCTCCATTTGGTACCCTAAAAGGGAAAAGGAGGGAGAGAGATTTTTCAGAGTTTTGTTGTTCTCTGGTCAGGGATAATGTTTCTCATAGACAGTTTGATACAGATAAATTTTAACACAGTTTTTAACACAAAAGTAACTCATGGAGAACATTAATGCTGAGAATATAACTTTGGAATTTTATACTATATGCATTTTGATTGATTGATTAATATGGAAAAAATCACATATGTTATGAAATGTATTTGCACATCTTTTAAGCAGGATTTTCAAACTGTACAGAGCAGAGTATACAGGTCAATATCCAATTAGCTATAATGCTAGAATGAGCCTGCAAAAAATTTTACTCTCAGTTTTTGCGAAGCGCTAGGGTACACTGCAGCATTCATCATAACCTCACGTAGTGGCTGAATAGTAGACGTTTTCTTATTTTACAACTTAAGAACCTGAAGACCCTGAAGGTTAAGAAGCTAGCTCAAGACTATAAAACTATGAAAATAAGAAAATATGTGAAGAGCCCAGGTGTTCTCTGTCCAAATTCTGTGTTTTTTCCACCATACAAATTCTCTTCTTCTTGTTACATAGTAACTTTAAAAAGACAAAATGCAATTATACCTGGTTTAAATTTTGAGAATATTTTTTCTTTAAATAGCTTTATGATTTGTTTTTCCATCGTCTCCTATTATGCAGGAAGTTTCAGTACCTAAGTATTTACTCAATCATTAACACTGATTATATTACTTATGTAAGGATAAATGTCTTTGCATTTATTATCTTTTCCTTTGAAATATCAATATGGCTTATTTTATAAGATTTTAAAATATTTTATTCATATTCCACACTGATTGCTTTCAACAGCTATTTTATATTTTCACTACTCATCTAAAGGCTTCTAAAATGACTTCTACCTCTATTCTTTTACCACTTGATTTTGCCTCTGATTGCTTAATAAAATGAGCCTGTTACACTGAAACTTTCCAAATTCATGGCTTTTCTCCATTCATACTTTTCTGTCCACACTGTTTCTTACCTCCTGGACAGAAGAGTATTCATTCTCCTGCCCAAAACCAATCATTCCAATGGATTTCTTGATGCTCATCTTCCCAGGTACATCACTCCATCAGTGGTACCTTCTTTGTATCATCTTTAACCTTCTTTCTTTCCTTTTGGGCTAAAATCATGCTCAAGAACCTCTGCTGTTTAGTATAAGGAAAAATAATATCATCAAGGGAAAAAACAAAACAAAACAAAATCTTTATTTTCTTCTCTCTCTCCACTACTATCTATGTCCTTTTAACCACCTACGCCTCTAGTCCAGTTTTCAGTCTTGGCAGGATATTAATACTACATGGAGATTTTAAATTTTTTTGAAATATATCTGTTCTTTTCTCTCTCACTTTTCTCTTATGGCATGATTTTTTATAGTATGCTCTAGTTATTTCTTGATATAAAACTTGTAATAAAAATTAGATAGGTTTAAAATAACACTTTCATTGGGTATTGTTGCCATGTTGAAAACAGAAGAAAGTTTCATACAAGAACTGTTTATAAACCCTAGCATTTTCAGAAGTGTGAATTTAGGGCACAACTCCCTTTTTTTCCTCCATATTATATGAAATATGGTGATGTATCCTCTGTGTATCAGTGCTCCTTGTGAACTCACAAGATCTAGCTTGTTTTGGCCATATTTCATAGAACAAAATGCCAGATCCTTATTTATCCCTAGATGATACATTTCTACCAAGAATCGGTCCCTACCATGTCCTTTAGCCTTGAAGTTCATAATACCAATAGCAGGCCCAACATTCTAGTACTGGGAATGAAGTGCCAGGATAACCAAGTTAGAACTTTGTTTGCACCAAACTCTTAATATTTTAAACTAGAAAGATAAAGTTAGAGAGACTAGAGGGAGAAGATAGCTGAAGAAATAATTTAAAAAGCAAAACAAGAATAGCTTGTCAGGCTTTTGGCTTAACGTGGCTTTGGAAATCAGTTATTTTGACCAGTGATCATTTTGTCCATATCAAAAACACCTCCTATTGATCAATTTAATTTTGCTTTGCTTTTGTGATTACTGATTTTCCACTTAAAGTGATCAAATTAGAACTGAGCTGTTTCAATTTTGTAAGATATATCATATCTCTCAAACTGCACAATGTATATTTGAATGGGATTTGATTAAACTAGACAGCAGGGATTTATACCTATTGTGAGATGCCAAAATAGGAAGGAAGGTGCCAGTACAATTTTGAGCTACCTAGGAGCCAGTTCATCTTTTATTGTTTTGATATACAATCAACTATTTTCTCAGTTTCAACAGCACACCAAACCCAGGCATTTAAAGATAACAATAGTAGTAACATTTATCAATTGATACCTATAAGCAGATCTCATTTAGGAAGCGTGTTAGAATTAAAGTAGCATCCATAATAGAAAGACAAGAATGTGCTAAAATGCCTGAGAAACATAATACTCACCTTTTCTCTCAAGAATTACATTTCTCTGAGGAAGAGGGCATAGGAGGTCATTTCATTCTGAGTCCAAACCAGGAAGGTGAGTCTAGGCACCATGATGGTTTCAGCAGGGCCTTTCTGACCTTGAGGTAACATGACTATGTAGGACTTATCATAGACGTACTTGTTTTCTACATGTATGTCTAGATGTCTAGACTAAATTCAAGTGTATGTCATGACATCTATATAAATAGTTTTCTAGATCATACTAAATATACTACAATTTAAATTAATTGAACTCACATTGAATCACTCTTGTTTTTCTCTTTTTGGATAAAGTGTCCAGCTGAATGCAAATAAAAGGTGCCTTTTAATTCTTATAAGACATTACTGTCCATGCACACCAGTGTAATTCAGCAGTTAATGCCTAAATCACCCAAGTTTTTTTTTTTCTCTAAATATATGAGTCTTATTTTCCCGAAAAGAAAGTAAATTTCTTGAGAAGACATGCTATGTGCTTGTGCTTTTCTTCCTTTTGCTAAGTATTAGCATGCTGACTTTCACACTGTACACATTCCGTAGTATTAATACCTTGATTGATTGAGCTCAGAGGAAGAACTTGAAGCAATAAACCATGTCAGGACAGCCTTCCTGACTGGTATACTATGTCCATTGTCACTTGACTGGATCCTTATTAAATAATCTGAGCCATCAGAAAATGACTAATAAAAGCCAAATTATTACAGTCAAGGATGTTTCTGTTGAATAGGAAAATCTATTTAAGATCTTTAAGACCCAGAAACATACATTTTTAACAGTGAGATTTTTAGACCACTTGACAAGCCAAAAGGAGACATATTTTTGGGCAGGTAATACTTCTTGTCCATTGCTAAAGAAATGCAACCGCCTACCCAGTCATTTGTAATAAACAGGGCTCCTTTTGTTCTTCCTTTCCCCCCTTTTTTCTAATACCTCCATGTCACGCCCAGGAGAAAAAGGTATCTTTCCTTTTCAATTTCTCATAATTTTAGACAACCAATTTTAATATGTCATAAATAGTGAAATAGGAAGTCATAATTTTCCAATACATATAATCTGGAAGTAAATCTAATATTCTACTCCTCCTGTAAATCACAGTTTAACAGAATGTTATATTAAACAAGGATTCTCTCTGTACTTTAATGTCCTTTCTGTAAGTTTGTTTCAGCAATGGTCTCCTAAGGTTTCATATCTCTTAGATCTTGTGAGTTAGAATAAATGTTTATATATTCTTTACTCCAGTGTAAAAGTACTTAATAGAAAATTAGCTCACATTTTGTAACTGGGTAGCAAAAACACTTTGAGATTCAATTTTTCTTTTTTTTAATTTTCTTGAGTTTTTTGTGTATTTTACAATAGAAAAGTACCATTTATATTCACTTTAAATAATTTGCAATAATTAAATTTGCTATAATTATTTAATAAAGTATTCAAATAGTTTTTACACATTTAAAATGATTCACCTACTTGAACTATAAGAGAAAATTATAGTAATTTTAGAAATTTACTTTTAAAAGTTTTGGCATATTGGCAGGTCAAAAGAAATGTTACACAGGCAAAAATCATATCAATTATTGGCATCAGAATTTTTTCCTGAGAATTTAAAATTTATATTAATGTGATCATTTCATATTATTCTAAGTGACTGATGTCCACTAATTCTTCTGTAGACAACTTTGCTAAAATGTAAGTTTCAAAAAGAGTTATTTAATCTCTCAATAAATTTTAGTTTACTCAAAAGTAAAAAACAAAACAAACATTGGAAATGGAAAACATGGAAAATGCCCTGATGTATTAGCTGAAATACACACAATTTCTACATTTCTTCAACCTGTCTATAGTCTCAGAGAGCTATGATAAAACCAAATGAAATTATGAAGTATGTGTTTTCTGAAAAATAAATCTAAGATCCTGTTGGCTTTTCTAAATTCCACAGTGGTCTATGTGGAGACAGATGCTGTGCTGACATCTGACTGCTGCTGGTTTTAAGAGTATTCATAGAGAGCAGTCTTGGCTGGCATGGAGTTTGGTGTCTTCACAGTGGCCACTGTGGACAGGGGTATTGATGTCTTTCTCAAACAGCTTCAAGGGTAGTGTTTGTCACACATAGAGGAAAGAGTAGACCTATACTGTGAATTTCAAATGGAAACTCATGTTGAAAAACTGCCCGCCTGGTGGGCTTTTCTGAGGCATATGTTTGGTAATGCTCAGACATAACTCTGTGGGAAGAGGAGCTGTTCCTGCTTGATCTGGAGAGGAACGTCATATAGTATATTTAACCACTTGCTTCTCAGTGAGATTAAATTTCCTGGTAGCAAAACTTTATTCACTAAAATGAGAAGACACTGTTGGTGTCTACAATGTCCCAGAAAAACAATAGTTACTGTCACTTATATATTTCCCTTCTGAAGGTAGGTTTGCTGTCCACTAAATTGGATAAGAGAAAACAAAAATTGCTCCATAGGAGAAAAGGAATAGAGAAAAGGTCTGGGAAGTTGTTAAGGTGGGGAGAAGGCTGATGGATGTGTTTGTTCAGTTGGGGTAGAGATAGGGATGAGGAGCTCTTGGTATTTGCTAGAGCCTTGGCTGACATGGGGTATGCAGGGAAGAACAAGAGAGGAGAAGGTGTCAGGTAGTTAAAGAAGAGAGATGAAGCGATGAGGGACTGGAATCTTAAAATGAATGATGATATTCTTGATAGACATGCCTTCTCCTGTTCTTCACAACATGATCATTAGTGAACCGTCTATTCCTTGCTTTATTTTTTCATGTTCAGAAAAATATCCCTTTCTTGTTTCGAAAAACTTTTTTTTTTTACATAATATCATCGACTTATAGTGAACTTGAAAGCTTTTCTCCCCATGGATTACTCATGAAGTAAAAGTAAGTATAGAGAAAGAGAAACATTCGGTCCTGATAGATAATGTCTTTTGACTCATACTACAGAAAATGAGATCACATCTTAAAAGTTGGAAATAATAGAAATTGAAAGCATGATCCCAAATCTTTATTTCAAAGCATTCATCAGTGAGAGAAAGAAAGTTAGAAAATAGAGACTTGTTTGATCTGCCTTTGGAGGTAAAATTAGAGCTGCTTGTAAGAATCAGAAGGTTCAGGACTGTTGAGCCAAAGCTGTTGAGGAAGGCTTTGAGAGAAATGAAATGCTTCTTGTGTTTTAGGATGTACCTTTAAAAAAGTTATTTAGAGCTATGTTTCTACTGAGTTACATCAAATTAGGTTTTGTTTTTGTTTTGAGAGGTATGGTGGCTTTAGTTTTGTTTTACAAAATGATGTTGAACAATTGAAGTAGAATTTTCCTAAGAGTTACTGTGAACCATATCGTATTTTGGATTCTGAATTATCTACCATGGTGGATTAGAGAATTTCAGGAATATCTATTTGATAGTCTTTGAAAGAAAAGATTAAGTTAAATTCTATCATTTCTTTCTCTTTTCAGATTCCTCCTTCCTTTGTTGTTATGTTCCTTTGCATTTAATCATTTTCCAAGAGCTTATATTTTTGCTCAGTTGAAGATTACCCTGTAACTAAGCAATGTATACAAATACTTACTGCTAGGAATTATTTTTCTTTAGAAGGAACTGCAGAAATTAAGTATTTAGCCTTTTACAAAATATTTTGTTTCTTTTATACGGAGTGATTATATATCCCGTCAACATGGAGCATGGATAAGGTGTCTGAATGCTTTGTGTGCCTCATTCACTTTTATAATCATGTGCTAATAAATGTAAAGATATAATCTGGTTTTCCAAACTAATTAGTGGGATTTCAGGATATACTGTTCACTCAAATTTTCTTTCTGTGGCTTAACCATTAATCTTTAAGTTAGTGACTATATGATCACAGTAAGTTAGACATACAAGGAGCTTTATTCCTGGATTCTGCTTAATTTACGGTTAAAGTATTTGGATTGTGAGAGAAGCATTTTTTTTTCATGAACACTAAAGGGTTCAGTAATTGATAACCATATGGACATGTTGTCCTTAAGGCTTTAAAGATTTAAAGACTACATACTTGATGATTCAGTTTATACAAAATTAACATATAAGGACAGAGAACAGATCAGTGGTTGCCTAGGGATGGGAGAGGAGTAGTGAGAGACAGGAATTATAAAGGAAACAAGGAAACTTTATGGGGTGATGAATATGCTCATCATCCAGATTGTGGTTACAGTTTCACAAATGTGTACCTACATCAAGACTTATCGAGCTGTACACTTTAAAGAAGTGCAGGTTTTATAGGTCAATTATACTTCAATAAAGCTGTTAAAATATAAAATGAATTTATGTATTTATGATAAAAATTTTTAAATTTGTGTATTTCAGCTCATTTTGATTTCGTCTTGTGCCCAACTTTACTAAGAATATTATTAAAATCAAACAAAACAAAACATAATCCCCAACTTCAAGGAGCTCAAAACAGTGAAGTCCTTCCATTTTGAGGAGCACAAGTTAGATTCCTTTAAAATGTTCTACGCTTACCATTCAAATAGATTCTGGATGCTACTTTAATTCATTGCTGAGCTAGGAACAATACATTGGCACTCAAAGGAGGCCAAAATAAACAAGTAAATACACAAATACATAAGTTAAGTGGCAGATGAAAGTACAGCGTGAACTTGAGATGACTTTGAAAGCATGGGGAACTGGAGACAAAGTTTTACAGTCCATGCAGATTTCGGAATCCGAGCCTGCAAATCCTCAGATAGGCCTGGACCCTCGATAGGGCTATAAAGTGAAAGGATGTGTTGGGGGGAAGATTGCCTTTTTCCTTAACCAAATGAAGGCTTTTAATTTTAAAAAATCTAGCAATTTATTATGGATAGTAATGAAACCT
The DNA here is from genome assembly GCF_048773025.1 of Camelus bactrianus. Lineage (NCBI taxonomy): Eukaryota > Metazoa > Chordata > Mammalia > Artiodactyla > Camelidae > Camelus > Camelus bactrianus. The sequence goes on along the minus strand of NC_133546.1, from coordinate 21,699,096 downwards.
TAGACATAATCTGTTGAATGTCAAGACCAAGACACAACATCTAGTATCACATAGTCTAATCTATCACTGCAAAACAAAACAAAACAGAAAGAACAAACAAAAGAATGAAAAACAGTTATAATCAGCACTGCCACAAAGAATAACTGTAAAGAGCATGTCATATGTAATATAAATGATGCCTCTGGAAGACAGGCCTGATTTTAAGACAGGAAGGAATAGGGTAAAACTGCCATTATTCACAGATAAATGAGTGTCTATATAACAATCTAAGCCATCCACATAAGCTGTTAGAACTAATAATCGACTTTAGCTAAATCGATACACAAAAATGATAGCATTCATACCAGCAACAATAATTAGAAGATTTTAAATAACAGCAATAATAAAACATCCCATTATTCAAATAACATGTCTCTTGAGAATATTTCTACCCCAAAATGCAAAATCATCTGGAAGAAGAAATCTATAAAGATTAATTGAAGTATATTTATTAAATGAAAAGATAAGCCATGCTTACAGATGGGAAGTATGACTATCATGATGATAACAGTTCTCCTTAAATTAATGTATATATTTAATTCAATTAGTTAAAAAATTCCCAATAGAATTCTTTTTCTAGATAGATAGTGATAACTTAATCCTGAAATCCATATGAAACAGAACAGTGAAGATAATTTTGAAGAATAATAAAGAGAGGATAGTATATGTATAGTATATGTACATATATTGGCATATTATCATATGGTGTGCATACATGTCTCTCTATGCTATAGTACACGTATATACATACATGTATATATTTCTGTATATATGTGTGTGTATATCTTTACACTAACATTACAAAATTAAATATCTTTATCACAAGTTTTGCTATCTGCTAGTTCAAATATCCTCTCTTTATTCTTCAAAATAATATATATAAAGAGAGACAAACACAGAGAGACACAGAGGGAGAAACTGAAAGACCAAAGAAGCAGACTATTGGCATAGATTCTTTTCTACCTATGCTTTAATATTTTACTATGGATATACGTATTTCTAAATAAAATAAAGTCATATATGTTCTTATTTTTCTCTAAATAGTATCATACTAATCATTTTATGTCACCTGCTTTTTAAGACTCATAAATGCTAATACATGAAGACTATTTATTAAATGTCAATAAATTCAGAATTTTTATATACTACTAGTGGAAATGTAAATCACTCCACTCTTTGCAGGACAATTAGGAAACATCCAAAAATTTAAGAAACAATTTAGCCAATGACCCAACAGTGGTATTCCTAGGACTGCAATGTGCATAAGGAGGGAGGGAGCAACTACACATTGCAGCACAGATTTTAATACTGAAAACCTGGACAGAGGAACTATTTAGATAAATTTACTCTATGTGTAGAGGAAATATATGCTTGCTTAATTCAAACTAATTTCCATTGAGAACCTACTTTATATCACAAGTCTTACTCTGAGCTGCAGTGGAAGCAAAGGCACTGATTGTATCTCTTCGACTCTATTTTTAAGATGTGTCAGCTTCTCTGAAGTACTAATAATGCCCTGTCTCATCTCTGGGAAATTCTAGACTTCGTTTGCCCTGCCATGGACACCCTCTCACGATCTGGCATCTCCTTTCCTCAAACCTCCGGCTTCAGTGTGGGTGTCACCTCTGTATGGAAGAGGCCCTTTGATTAATTATCCTCCGGCTTAAGATTAGGGAGATTCATCAATAATAAGGACTGTGTCTTTATTGCTGGCATGATCCCAGTGCCCAATATGGTGCCTGATAATCTGTATTTAATAAATAGTCATTAAATATTAAATGCTGTTTATTTAAGACATAGGTCATGCACGCCAGGGGCTTATAATCAAATGTTAGTGTTGCATGGTTTGCTTGGAATCATTCTCTGTTGCTTTATGCACGAGCCTTCTTCCAGTTAAATATAAATATCTCAGGGTTGGGGATTATATTTTTTCCTTTTTTGGCATTGCTCATCTTGCCTAATATAGTGTTCAGATCATTTTTATAGCATTCAGTTGAGCAATATTTTAAGCTATAAATGAGACTATCCATTTTGAACTCTGTTTCCAAATTAAATATTCTACTGCAAACCTAATGATTTGTTTATTTAACTGAGGGTTGATTTCCCCACTAGGCCTATTAGCACCTCAAAATTGGCTTTGTAAACCTGGTAAAACCTGATGATTATCAGCTATTAGTAATTTGTTAGATCTTTTATATAAAATTTAAATAGAACAGCAGAACACTTCAAATTAACGGCATTATTTGGTTGTGATTTTAGAAAGTGGACAAAAGTTGCCAAGATGATTTCTCAAATTTTTAAGGTGAAAGAGGGCTTTTGAATTCATTACTTCTTTTATTTTGCAATTATTTTAAGTGCATTTTACTTAAATAAAAAAGACTTACTTTATCAGCAAGTGGAAATGCACGTGGAACTCGAATTTTAAAACCTCTAAAGCTTTAATTCTAAATTTGTGTTTTGTTGTCAGAGCTAGGATGGGTTGGCTTGTTGATTTAATTTCTTTTTAGAATGTATGCCTCTGTGTTTGAGAGAGATGGAAGGAAATGAGAGTGAGAGCAAAAGAAACAGAACATTTGACTAATGACCTTTTAAACAGATCAAAACAACAATCTATTTATATCCACTGGGAAATGTTCATCCCTTTGGCGGCATCTCACAGTCTCTTTATCCTATGTGGCCTTTTTAGGTGTTCCGTTTTAATCCTGATCTAAATAAAGAAAGTAAATGCTTCACAGGATCAAATTTACAGTCTAGCTGAGTGAGAAATCCATTAGGTTAGAAACTCTGGAGAAGTTATATTGCTGTGGCATTGATTTCCTTTTCCCGGTGTCAACCTTGCCTTGTATCCATTGAGCACACCTTCCCATCTATCTGTCCATTTTACTCACCTGTCATCACCTCAAGAACCCCAGGTGGTTCTCTAGGAAGCACATCTCTATGTAGGACCATTACTTTGATGGTGAAATCCTCAGTGTGACTCCGACAGTGTCCTGGAGATTCCTGTGTGCTCACCATTTCCATCACTAACAGAGCTCCTGTAGTTACAGAACGTAAAACCAATGCAAAATGTAATCAATATTAGTAAACAGTGCTACAGTTTTCATTCCATCACCACCTCAGACTTTTAAAGTTTACATTAGGAAAGTTCAGATCAAATAAACAAAATCCAGCAGCTTTCCATTTTAAAATTGACTCACAAAGACCATCTTAGTTTCTTCTGTTGTCAGAAGGACAAAACAAATTTAGTTTTCAGAGTTCTTGAAAAGCAAAGCTTATCAGGCAACCTGTCAACAAAGATTTTATCTTGTTAGGCTTCTATTTTTGAGGACTCAGACATGTGATATCACTGAGGAAGAGATCTGTCTTTGAGTCGGCAAGGAAATATCAGATAGATTTGTTAAGTCCTGGTCTTTTCATATATTTGCTCATACTGATCTTAAAGAAGAATTTCAGCTTTAATAGGCCCTAAAGAAACAGTCAATCATAAAACCAGAGTTATAAGCACGGTAGCCAAATGCCTTATCTTTTAAACCAGGGCACTTTAAAAAAAAAATGGAGAGACTCTTTTAAAAATTATGTCAGAACAAAAGCATAAAGCAGGACCATGGTCATGCCTGGAAAACTGGAACCTATGGTCACCTTAATTACAGGGGGAGGGCAATTAATATGGAATGCTAATAGAATCTATTAGAACTGAAGGACTAGGGTTTAGTTTGGCAAACAGTGTTATTTATTTGACAAATCTGATGAATAAATATGAAGCCAACCTCCTATATTAATGTGGAAGGTGAATAATTTGATTGGAGCTATTAAGACCATTAAAACTGATTGCTTTAAGATTTGTTGTTATTCTCTTAGATTAAAAGATAAATCAATGTCAGTTTTTTACTGGGACCCTCCCAACTAAATCAATCAATGACTAACTTAGTGTGTGTGCCTTCTGTTTCCAGTCATTTTGGTTTCATTTTCACAGGCTGATTTTTGCCCTCGAAGGTAGTATTTGTTATATTTATGTAGAATGTGAACCATGTCACTTTTTCAATTACAGCTGTTGAAGATTTTCATTCAGAAATACGCAGTTACTTTGCTTGGTGGAATTGAGACCTTGCACATCTTTAAGCCACTTAGAAGAAATACGTGCATGATTTATAGAACAAGCAAACAAAGCATGACCTTTCCTGAACTGATTAACAGGGCTATTCTTCAGAATGGCAGTTTACTATAGATTCACTCACACTGAATGATTTTATAAACGTTTATAGGATAAAATACAAATAACGTAACATGAATATACAGTGATCTTGAAATAAAATTTGAACCAAACATTTATACCATATTATTATAAGGAAGAAAGCTCAAATTATTTTCCTTGAGCCCTGTTGGCTAATCATATAATAATGTGTTGTATAAAATTTGAGAATCCCGTGGAAGAAATTATTTTATTTTTAGTTTTAATATTAAAATATCTTTCATTTTAAATCACAGATATTTCCACATACCATAAATTTATATCTGCCTTAAAATAGGATCGAGTTTAGTTCACTTAAAGACCATTAAAACTAAATGTTGATAGATAGAGATTTACAAATTTTTCTGACAAATTTTATTTCCCTTACTATGACCCAGAACATTGGGTAAACACAAGAAGCATACGATATGAAGTCATTTGGAAATCACTTCTAAGGTCTCAGGTTGGCCACTTTTACAGTCACAGAAAGCACTTGGAAACAGTATAAAGTAACAGTTTTTCTTTATTTCCATCTTGCAATGTCAGGCTGTTTCAAATCCAGTAAGATAGGTTTAGAACGATTGGGTTATTACACTTTTGAAAGAAGACGCGTACTGGGTTCACAACACCGTAACACAAGCCTCACTCGTGGACGAGGAGCTCATGCACCTGAAAACAGCAGCCCTTTATCATTGATGTGGCAGCTGCTGTTAGTGTTACTTACTTGAAGTTCCTTGAGGGCAGGGATCATGTCTGTATATCTCTCTCTCTTGATTCTACACATTGAGCAACCGTATTGGGGAGTGTTTTCCAAATGGAGTGTAAATATATCAAGCCAAAATTTTAATATTCTCAAATTAAAGGAGTATTATTGTAGTTGTATAATTTTGCTTCTTTCCTTTTGGTTAAAAAGCAGAATTCTGTGAGGTTCCTCTTTTCAAGGAAATTCTTTAGAAAACCATGCTAAATATGTTGTTCCCAACCTCTTCCTCCTCACAATATTTAACTTACCACAGCTTCATGTTCCTGGGGACACTGAATAAATATTTCTGGTCAATAATCACAAACCAAGTATTTTTAAGTCAACTTGTTTTTCTTCCAGCACCATTCACAGTCTGACTTCCTTTAATATGGAGTGAATTTTCAGAATGGATTTTGTTTCAGCAGGTTTTTATTGTGTGACTCTCAACTTATTTATATGTAAGGATATATAAAGAAACAGTTAACGTGGGGAGAACTGGTCCTAGAAAAAAATTGAGAAGTAGGCAAAATCTCTTTCTATGTCCTCCCCACACATCCTTTGAGCGCTTCCCTCTGTTTCCCAAGGAAGCCACTATTTCCTCATTGCCTAGGCTCCTTCCTATAACAGCAAGGAATGCAGGAAATGCATATGGGGGTTTTCTAACTGATGTTTTGTATCTTAAACAAAACCATGCAATTGCAATTTTGAAACAATGAATATTATTTAACCATGAATGTGGATGGCCCCCAAATGAAAACATGTCTCTTAAAATAACAAAACAATTCAGACAAATGGACAAGCTGACCTTTGAAGACGGCTCAGTTAATATGATCATCTTTTATTTAAAACATTCCACCATGACCATCTGGAATAAGAAAGCAAAGGTCAAGTCAAGGCCATATTTTAAATTTTCATTTTTAACCTAAGGCTGTGAAAGCCAAATGAAATTCAGAAAATGATCCAAATTTGTTATGATATTCATAATGAGGACAATTTACCATTTAAAATAGTTCAGTCCAGTTTGTCCCTGGAAGAGTGAGAAGGATGCTATGGATTTTTGCAAATTAATAGGATTAGTATATGGAGGAGAAAGCTGGAGCTGCTACCTCAGAAAAGAAAAAAAACTTTCCCATCTCATCTGCCTATAGGTTGTTGCTACTAATCTACTTTCTCTATTTCCAGTATCCTTAAATGGGAAGCCATGGAGACGTGGAGACATGCAGTGGTCTTTCTTTGTCTTGAAAGGGAGCAAATATGCCATCCCACATGTGGCACTTCAGCACATGGATTATTTTTAATTGAGGGTAGTTGACACCTTGCTGACTCGACAAAACCTTTTACCTCTTCCTTAACTTCCTAAAAGAATTTATATAGGGGCTTGGTTCAGACATAGAGCTATGACCAGGGATAACTCTTTATCTGAAAGACCTGCATGGCAGGACAGACATCTGATTATCACATATTTGCTCTTCTTATCTCCCTGTAAATGGCCCTCCTCCCCTTTGAGGCCCCAGGTCCCTATCCAATTCCTTTGCTCAGGATGGCGATAAGCCTCAGTTGCCTGACAGCTTTTGGGTTTCACATTTTTTATGAGGATCCTGTATGCACAAAATTAAATTTTTTTCTTGTTAGTTTGTCTTACGTCAATTTAATTATTAGACCAGCCAAAGAATCTGGAAGAACAGAATGAAAACTTTTCCACCCTAACAATCTCATCTAGGGCATGGCCCAGCTGGTTTTCTTAGAGCTCAAAGAATGGAATGGAATGTTATGGCAAGGTACAATTGGGAAATAGTGTTTCTAATAAAGCAAAGGAAAAAAATTAAAGGTGAGCTGAGAACTATTCCATATTTGAAAGCACAAAGCCAGTTTACTACTAGAGAAGAACTCCAAGAATTAGGGCAGCAAAAAGAAATGGTGAGCAGTAATCCTTTTCAATTCTCTCTGCCCCCAGATACTTCAAATAACTAAATACAAAGAGAATCCCTAAGAAGGTAAATACAAATAAGAGGGAAAAAAACCTCTTTCATGTCAAACAACACACCGCCAAAATCACCAGAGGAAAGCAATCAAGCCTTCTGTCCTTGGTAACAATAACATACTGACTTTAAACTGTCCTAAAGCTCAAAAAAGTATGTGCAAGGTTCATTCCTATAAACACAGAGAGGATTCTTCTTTCTTCATTTGTCTGGCTCTTTGATATTTTTTTGATGTGTCTCTGTGAAACTTCTTTCTTTTAGGAATTTTTATCCTGAGAACTATCTCATTTTCTGTAAGTGAAATGAGTGTTATAAAATGTGCAAAATTGATTGCTTAGAAGATTGTTATTCTTAAGATTAATGTCCTTTCTATAGCCATATAGTATGATAACAAAAAAAGAAAGAAAGAAAGGAAAAAAGAACTTACATGCTTCTCTACTGATGACTAACCTTTACTAGAAGATACTTCTCAAGATAATCTTAGGATTCTTTTAATGTGATTTGCTAAATTTTCTCATCTGAGTTAAGAGTATCTTATTTCTCCTCATCTCAAATAATATAACGCTGTTTTACTAGGGAAAGGAGGAAATAATTTACAGCCACATTTCCTGTAAAAATTCAGAGGTGATATTAATAAAGTTATTTTATTGGTCAGGATAGGCTAGGTTCTGCTGAGATAACAAATTAATTCCATAGTTCAGTGACTAAACAGGACAAATGCATTTCTTCCTAATTCTGAATGCCCCACAAGGGTCAATGGGGAGGCTGTTCCACCAAGTTGCTTATGGATGCAGGCTGGCAAAGATTCCACCATCTTGAAGATTTATATAGACTAGGTGTCTGTCTTAGTCTCTGCAGCAAAAAAAAAAACAAAAAACAAAAAACAAAAAAACCAGGAACTGGAAGGTGTTGCCACGGCATTTAATGCTTGGCCTAGCAGTGATACACATCACTTCCACTTACAGCCCATTCGCCACAACATATAGCAATGACCTGCCTGTTTGCAAGAACACTGGGAATTTTAATCCTCAAAGATACCAAGAAGGAAAGGAGTACTGGATGTGGATGTGTCCTAGCATTTTCTATCAGGTCTATTCTGCACACATATACAACTGACTGAGAGAAGAGTTTGTGCTATGTCATTGTAGAAATATAAACTGAAAAGTTAGACTGTGACTAGATTGTGGTTGACTTTGATTGTTGGGCAAAGGGAATTTTACTTGATCTTATAAGCGATTAAGCCCATCAGTTTTTGATACTCAGAAGCTGCTCTTGGTACCATTTTAACACCATGAGGATGGAAAACACTATCATTTGGAGTAGCGAAAGTGTTGAAGATGGGTGAATATTATTGGAGATAGACTTTTAATAGAATTTCCTCTGGGGTACCAATATTCACGACTCCCTTTTCTGACACTCCCCTAGCCTTTATTGAATTGGTTTAAGTGTTTTCATGATTTCTTCTTATACTTTGCGTCTTCCAAATGTGACTTGACTCCTCACCTAAAGCCCACGTCTGCCTTATTCCCACAGGCCAAATTTGAAAAACCCCTTGTGATATTTGTAGGGAAATTATCTGTTCAACAGCTGTTTTAATGAAGTTTAGTGTAGTTCAGATGTTCTATAAGGATAGAGGTTGAAATCAGGATATTATTTAATTTTTTTTTTAAAGATAATGAGAGCTTGTAGGGTGTGACAGCTGTGGGATTGGGAAGATCTGGAGAGTGCAGGCGAATCTAAAAAATAGTGGTGGAGAATATATGTGAACATGGATATGGCTCTTTATTTGCTTCATTATAGAGGCATTTGTCATTAACACATCTCTCTCGCACAGTGTCTTTCATATTGAGAGTGCCGAATAATGCTAATTTGTCATCATTAAATTGATCACATAGTCACTTTCTCAAGCCCTTTGGGAGATAACACTACCGTGAGAGTGGTAAAATATTAATGAAGAGATACAAACTAAATTGAGGTATTACGAAGAAAAGACAATTTTGAATTCTTAGATTTATGTTTTCAAATAATGTCTCCTCTCTTTGTAATTCTTACTGTTAGATTAACTCATCAACAAAAACAAGTTTGTGTGGGTAACTGAATGGATATTTCCTTTAAATAATTCTAAGGAGATACAAAGAACTTCAGCCTTGCTATCTTTAACATCATGATATTCAGATAGAAGAAACAGGAGTGTGGAATAGGAGTAAAAATAAAAGGTAATGAAAGTAGAAATGGCAAATTTAAACTTCCGGCAAATAAAATTGAAGCCAAGTTTTGTTAGACTCAGCAAACAATCTTTATCAGATTCTGTGTTCCAAGCATAGAAAAGCACACAAGCACTCTCCCCAGTGGGACCTACTGGGATCCTGGGGCAAAAATTTCAGTTTGATTTTAAAATCTTAGATTTTAGTACATTTTCTTTTTATCCCCTTTCCTCCTCCATACTCTTGATAAATAAGTACCATTTTTCTCTAAGTCTTCCTTTTCATGTAGCATCCATATTTCCTATGTATTCTGCTTCTCCATGGATATTTTAAAAAGCATGCGAATAAATATCTATTTTAAAAGTTAACATTTGTTGTTGTTGTTAAGAAGAATTGCTATTCCTTAGTAAATTTCTGGGAAATCACTAATTTAAATAATTGTTTTTGAATTGTCTATACTAAAAGTTATGAATATTTCTTCTACTTTAATTATTTTACTAACTTCAAAAATTATAACTTAATTGAAGCAGTAAAAAAAGGAATTATGGGAGCCAAGACATCTAATATAAAATCTCATATGATATAAAAATAATCAGCTCTGAACTAAAATCAAGTCAAACCTATAGATAGAACTTTTATCTTTTTGTAAATCACTCAGGGTTTTAAAATTAAGATACTTTCTAGAATATATTCATGTTGATATATTTTATTATATATATTATATATATATATATATAAAATATATATATATTCGAGTTAAGAGTGTCTCCAGTTTTTGAAGTCATCCTTTCTATCCATGTGTCCCGATGGAAAAAGTAAAAAAACTTTTGTATTTGCCATTCTGAAAACTGACAATACAATATGGAGGCTGGTTGCTTACAAGCATGAGATCCTTCAAGGAACACGGGTGGAGACTAAAGCTACTCTTCCCTTACTGTAGGATTTCTTATAGAGTCTATATGTGTTCCTTACACATATTCAGATGTCACCTACATTAACCATAGTCTTTTCTGTGATCATTAAAAGACTTTGTAAAGATTAATGCACTATATTCATAGAATAATATTAATTAATTCTTGTACTCATTCATTGCAATAAATTAACAAATACTTATGGGCAACTCTGTGTGTTGGATGTTCTAAGCAAGGTCTGAAAATGCAAAAATGAATAAGCCTTTCCTCTAAGGTCACAATAAATAAAATAAATAGGAGCATATACATATAAATTAAAGTTACAGGAAATAGATGCTATAGTAGTTACATGAACAAAGTTCTTTCAGAAATCAGATGAAGGTGAAAATTATTCTTCCTACTAGATCTAGCCCTCCCAAAAGGTGAAATTTGAGCTTCATTCTAATAGTGAGCATAGATTCACCATATGAAAGAGAAATGAGAGGTATTTCAAGCAAAGAATACCATGCTCTTTCCTGTCTCCAATTTATCCAATGACAGGCATAGTGAGGAATTATACTGGCTGGTGTTTCATGTCTGTGTGTCAGGAAGGAAGGAAAATGACTAAAACGATATCTTGAGGATATTCTTTGTAGAGTTACGGGATTTTGATTTTGCTCTGTAGGTAATGAAGAGCCAACAATAGGTTTCTGAGCAGAAAGTAACATGATCAGATGTTGGTCTTAGGAAAATAACAGGTAGCAGTGTTGGGGGTGGACCTAAGTAGAAGAGACAATAGCAAGAAGGCCAGTTTGGAGGGCAGTTGCAAAAAAATCCAGTAAGATATAGTGAGGACCTCAGTGGGAGGGAGGTTACAGAAGAGGGTCTACAGAAGGTTACTAAAGAGAATAAAGGAAGTCATTCATTTCTTGGCTAAGAAGGGTGTTTTCTGTTGAAGGACAGAAAGTGGAATATAGGTTTTGATTCTTTAAAGTGGATGTAATTTGAGAAAGTGTCCCAAAGAGATAGAAGTCTTTAAATAAAATAAGAAAAAAGGGAAAATAGATAAGTAATTTAAGCAAAAGGAAAGGAGGGCATTAAAAGTTTTTTGTGTGTATTTGCATATTTAATAAAGAAGCTGGCTGGTCTGCAGAAGGATTGAATCTGCATTTCATCTGTGATTAACCCTGTGTCTGATGTGAAGTCTTGGCATGAGGTAAATGATGTCACATTTTGGGACTTCCTTTCTGACACTGTCTTAAGAAGCCACTGAATAAAATAAAAGTTTACATTTCAACCTTTGGCAAAGAAGAATGTCCCAGTTAACACTGGAGGACCATTTTCTGGAGTATAAAATCTTATTTTGTTTTACTGCTGAATTTTTCTACAGGCAGAAAAACCTACAGGAGTTAACTCCCACAGTCCTTGAATCTGGATAGTTGCTGAGCAGGAGGGGTGTTTAAACTGTACAAACAAAACATGAATTTACATTGCATCAAATTTGTTTACTGAAAAATGAGGTTTGCTAACATTTTCTTTGCATCACTGTCCTTGAGTAAGTTGCAGCTAGGTGAGGCAGGAGAATACCTGTCGAATGAGCTTTACTGTTGAGATGCAGGTGACTAATGGCAAAGCTAGTGTATGAGAAGCCTGACCATAACATAATTAAGTGTTATTAATTATTGTTCATATTTAAGACATTTGTGTATTTTTGTCAGCTGAAGCGCATGCCTAGATAAACCCTACTAAAATGTATATAGAGCTTTCCGACCCAAGGTACTACTGGAATCTTAACATTCTCTGTCTGGGGAAGATGTTAAAATAAGTTCGTTTTAAAATCCTTAGGAAAGTCATTTAACATGTGGACATCAAGCTACTCTTTTCCTATGTATTCCATCCCTCCTCATCCATCTTGTTATAGCTCTTCATTTGCGTTGTGAGGTCTTGCTGGGCAAAATGCTATTCCTGTTACCAAGTACAGATGCCCTAAATGCCTGTAACTATGCATTTAACACTTGTAATTATCTAATTTTACTCTCCGTACACTGTGAGTTCCTCTAGTTCCTGGCTGTCTTTATGTATCTAAATATACACATGGCAAGGGTTCAATACATGTTTAAAGGTAGTGGGCTTTTACGTATTGGCTTCCTTAAGGCTACTGTATTTGAAAGTGAACATGCTCATTTTTATGTGCTGTGTTTTCATCTTATTGTGGAATTTCAGAAATCCCCTGTTAGTTACTCAAATCTGTTTGGGTGTTTTATATTATATATCATTAAGAAATGGGGTTTCAGGGTCATGTAGGGCTTTTAACCCTAGAGTGAAATAATTTATGGCTTACAATTATAAGACTGACGTCAGAGCAAAAAAAGATGGAAAAGAAAAATACCTTGAAGAATGGAATAAAGACCAATAAGAAATAGATCTCAGCTGCTGAAGGAATAAGATATATAATGTGGCCTACAATTATAAGATTCTACAGTCAAGCTTTCTCTCGCCCACCTAAAATTGGACCTAACACACAGAGTTCTAGCTCTTAATGTGATTCCTTGCATCATTTTGCACCTTTTTAAGTTTCCTCAATGACTCAAATCCTTTGGCCTTTGAAATGTGTTTTGTTAACTGGAAAGATGTAAACAGCTCATTTAACTTGACCTTCAAATGTTCCTTCCTTTCTCATTCCTTTGGTGTGAACATTGCACAGCCTGTTAGTCTCCGCTTTAGCTGTGAAGTGGCATCCACCTTCCCCCGGCTCTTCCCCTTCGTGATGCCAGTCATGTGTCGTCAATACTGACAAGCAATTATTAGTCTTTGTTTCCTTTATACTGTAGATTGGCAAAACAATCATTGAAAGGAATTGTAGACATAGGAAACATTATCTTTGCACTTTTGTGGTAACATAGCTTTTAGGCTTGCTGAGAATATCCATTAGTTTTGTCTTCTTATCTAAAAATGATTTCTTCTTTGCTCTGTATTGCTCCAGGAGTTGAATATTTCACCAACTTCTGCCACATTAGAGATGGATACCTTTATTTCTTCAGTAGCTGAGATCTAGTTCTTATTGGCCTTTGTGCCATGTTTCAAGATATTCCTGGTTTATCTCCATTCCAGTTATATTAGCTGTAATTTGGGTACTTTTTAAAAGCCCATTTGACACTCTAGAGCTTTTTCATCTTTTTTTCTTTTAGTATTGCTCTGACCTCAGTCTCCATCCCAAGGTACATTATATACACTATGTGTGTATACAGAATGCTTAGCTAGGTGCCTTACTCAGATTACAGCTAGGAAAATTTTGCCTTTGACATTTTGATTATATCAGGACTTGGAAATGGGGCAACTTTTTCTCAGTAAAATTATTCTTTCAAATTTTATCCTCGATTCTCAAGTTCAGGCATTTCTTAAAGGTTTTATCTTTTGGAAATAAATGAAGACCACTCAAATGAGAATAAGCAAAGGCTACTAATTCAGAGCTCGCTATTGCAAATGAGTCAGCCACCATTACTGGAGTCTGGCAGAGATGCAAAGACAGGCAGGGGAGAGAAAATATTGATGGTGATAACAAGAGATGGTTTTAGGTGTGCTCTGATTGGAGGTCGTTGGCATGGGGAAGCTGCAGATGGGCGATCTAGAAGCAGGGCATCATGTGTGGCTGTTCGAGCAGTGTATTTGGCTTTCTCTGGTTGGTTATGAGTTGGGAGCTAGGCAAAAATAGGGAAGCTGGCAGTCACAATCGAGTCCTCACCATTCTGGGCCAATTGCTGCAGAAATTGTAGTTTGGCTTTTTGAGCTTATTGCTGATGAGGTTGTGGGTTAGTGTTCTACTATCATATAGATGGTCTTGCCATATCTAGTATCTCAGACTCTGGAAGGTATCTTTTCTGAAATAGATTTTTAAAAAATCAGACCTAGCAATAACAATGCTTTGGACTCTTCTAAAAAGTGACTGGGAACTATTTATAGCTAATGATTGGGTTGCAATCTCTATTTCTTTCTTTCTTTTTCTTCTTTTTTTTCCATAGTGAGTCTGTGAAAAAATTAAAAAGTACCTTTTATAAATGGTTCCTGTGAAAGAAAGGACTTCTCTCATTTTAATTATGGCTTTGTACTCTACATGACCTTGAAAAAGTCATTCAGTCTCTCCAAAATGTATTGTATTAACCAGACTGGGGAATGTATAATCATGTCATCCATGTGCTCTTAGTCTTTAAAATTGCTAGGTCATTGTCAACTCATACATATGAATGAGAGAAAAAAAATATCTGGGAAAAAACCCCGTAACTAAAGGTCATTAGTGTTCTCAAGAAAGCACAGAATTTTTAGGGAAGTGATAAGGGGAAATCTTTCCCAGAAAGGAAATTTTGTATTTATAATCATATACAGCACAGGGACAGGACATTGATGTGCATCTCCATGGGCTATGAAATGTTGGGCAAGCAGGCAGGAGCTGGAAAGGATTTGCTTCTATCCATCACTTAACCTTTACAGATAAGAAATGGCACCCAAGTTTTAGGGGTCATCTGTTAGAAATGGAGAGGTGATTATCAAGAAGAAAAACTGTCTGCAATATAGTATCTTGAACAACAAGTTTATACTGTATGGCACAGGGAACTATTTTCAATATCTTGTAATAACCTATAATGAAAAATAATATGAAAAGAAATATATGTATGTATGTGTATGACTGAAACATTATGCTGTACACCAGAAATTGACACACTATAAACTGAATATACTTGAATTAAAAAAATGTATATATGGTATCTTGGATTTTTTCCATCCTACTCATTTTTACCAGCTTCGATTTGATATAAAGTTATATTTAAAATCATTATATAGAGGGGGAGGGTGTAGCTCAGTGGTAGGGTGCATGCTTAGCATGCATGAGGTCCTGGGTTCAGTCCCCAGTGCCTCCAATCAGTCAATAAACTTAATTACCTCTCCCCTTTCCCCCCCCCAAAAAAAAAAACAAATTTTTTTTTTTTAATTTTGAAAGATCATTATATAAAACATTATTTAGCTTCCTTAATCATAGGTTAGAAATGACTCTTGATTAATGTGCTTCTGAGAGTTGACTGAACTCCGTGGCTGCTCTAAACTTCTTAACCTCACCCTCCTCCCTTAGATAGGCAATTGCATTGCGCTATTACAAAACAGCAGAAAGTACCAGTAAAGATTTTTTACTTGAAATGATAGCCATTGTATTTATCATTTCTGGGTTATTCTTTGCAATTTATATGTGAAGAAAAATGTCATAAGTGATTAGTCAGTATTTCACAGGTAGTGAAAATCGTTATACAAAAACAGTTTATTCTACTAGAAAAAGTTCATTTTCAATAGAGACTTAAATTTGGCATGGATTATGTATATTAAGAATATTTTAACTGAAATTTGAGCATAGGCATAGATTTATTGTGCATTTTTAGACACTAAGAAAATAACTGTACATGTTTACATATTTCAGTATCTCCTCTTAGCAAATTGACTTTATTGATTGGAAAATGATAAGTATTAATAGATAGATGAAGACAAGTTGTGTTACAGAGATAAGTTTTTAGTCACTTACACCCTTCCAAATCTCAAATAAAATATGAGTGAATCTTTGGCCACAGTAGCCATTGTCATTCTTCTGTGTTTGATGACAATGCTGGGTAGGAAAAAAAGACATTCTTTTTTTGTTGACTGAAATATCCTGTAGGTATAAAATAAAGGTGCCAAACTTAAGACCTTTTAGAGCAGAAAAAGTTCTAGAGTGAATGCTCCAAGGATGTGTAGCCCATTGTGTTCAGCGTTAAGGATCTAACATCCATGGTAATTTTTTGCACTTGGATTGGACTATTGATAAAAAAGGGGAAATTGGAAAAAAAAAGAAGACAGCAGTAGAGTAGGAAAGATACCCATAAAGTGAACAAAATAACAAAAAGAGGCTTGATTCTGAAAAGCCCACAGCCACGGAGCAAGTTAGATTCATGCAGTGACACTTAATCTGAGCACTTTCTCTTTGTTCTTAGCCCCTTTCTGGTTCAGTCATTTTGATAAAAATCTTTTTCACATTCTTTATCTTCCATGGATTGAAAATACTAGATAGCAGAGCTAGACATGGACTATAAGCCTGATTATTGTTGCCTTCTATTTAACTAGGAGTAATTCTCACTTTAAATGCAAAATATACTTCTTTTATTACAACTTCCAAAACATACCCAGAGATTAATTGGGTATGCTAAAAAAAGTGCTTAAGATTTTTAGAAATAAGAGATTTAGTCTCTCTATATATATTTGGCCTTCTGTTATTTTATGTTAAGTATGAAAATTGAGGGCTTGCAGTCAGAATAAACTGGACAGCTTGCAAAAACAGAAACAAACTGGTCATGGATTATTTAGGCTACTGTGGATTTCTTTAGTACTCCCTAGTTAATCTTCTTGGTCGGATTGCCTTCTTTATCCACTACTATACACGTTCCAGATAAGCCTGGCCCCTGAGTTCCCTGAATGAATACAACTGACAAGCACCTTGGCCAATAAGATCTGATGCACCCTTCATCTTCTCCTTACTGGATTCATATCTGTGATAAGATGCCTTGTCCTCAAAGAAGAAATTAAGTCCCTTCACACTGTCTGCTAACTCCCCGCCTTCATGCATTCATTTATTCCTCATTAAATCAGTAAGTTTCATGTGCTGGGCTCAAGTCTAGACTTTTGAAGACATCAGTGAACAAAACGAACAAAGATACCTGTGTTCATGGAGCTTAAATCTGGGTAGGGGTGCAGAAGAAATTGATAATAAGCCATTTTAAATAAGCATAGATAATGTCAAAGTGAAAGATACATGAAAAAAAAAGGGCAAGGAGAGTGAGTGAGGTTGTGTGGTGAGATGGTGCATGTCACTGCATTCAATAGTTTGACTCACACAGGCCTCAGAGAAAATGTGAGATTGGAGAAAAGACAGGAAGAAGGCAGGGGAGTAGAACTGATAAGACAGAGTAGGCAGAGAAAGCAGAGTAAAAACTCTAAGTTGGAAGCACAACTGTCATTTCATAGGAACAGCAAGGAAACCAGATGGAATGGGTCAGAGATGACAGTTGAAAAGAAAGAAAAATTCATGAAGTGAAAGGAATCAACTCATGGACAGCCTTGTAGGTCATTGTCCTGACTTTGGCTTTTGATCCAAAAGAGCTGGGAAACCATTAGAGGATTTAAAGCAAGGGGTGATATACTCTGAGATTTTGAAAGGCTTGTTTTGGTTTCTGTTTGAGAATCTGTTCTCTTGAGACAAGGGAGATGCAGGAGAGCTGGGAGGAGGCCATGTGAGCTCCAGAAGAGACAGGAGACTTGGTGCAGGGTGTCAGTATTCAACGTGGTGAAAGCGGTAAGATTCTGGAACTATGTTAGCGTAGAGGCAGGAGGATCTCCTGACACATAGGAATAGGAAGTGAGAGAGAGTGGAATCAAAGGATACCAACCAAATATGTCTCCTTGTCGTTAACTGCCAACAGCCATCCTCAGCCAAGTCTCCGTCAGCTATCATCAGGCATGCTGAAAAGTTTTCTACCTGGTCTCCCTGATTCCACTCCTAAATTGCTACATTTTATTCCTACTATAGCAGCAAGGGATGTCTTTTCAAAATGTAGATTACAGAAAGTTTGCACTGAATTCTTTTATACCTGGGAAAAATTGTAACATCCTTAACATGATCTTTAAGGTGTAAAAAGACAAATGGGATCTGTTTGCCTATCCCTTTGACCTTTTATCTAATCTCTCTCCTCCTTGTTCACTATGCTTCAGTCACCACTTGCCTTCTTACTAGTCTGAGAACAGGCCATGCTTGTTTATTCCTTAGGATCAATGTCATTCTCTTTGATGGAAAGGTCTCCCCTCAGAGTGTCCCATGTCTCATTTTGTCTCATTTCTCTACATGCTTGTCATTTCCTATGTCACATCCTCCTCTGAGCCTCTGATATCAACTCCCCAAAATTCATGATCTCCTCTTCTTGCCAGACTCAAGACTTTCTTGCTTTGTTAGGATTGTGATTTCAGGCCAATAGATCATTAGTAGAAGTGGTAAGCTCCATTTCCCACTAAATGTTTCCATGTGAGAATCTTCAATCTTTTCACTCTTCTGGCCAGCTAGAATGGAACAACCCCTTGGTGAGTTCACAAGATACATTGAAGGTGAGAGAGTCTCAGCCAACCTTGATCTCTGAGTAACATGAAAAAGTTCATCCTACTTATTCATTTACCTGCACAATACTATTTAGTGAGTGAGAAACAAATTTTATTGTGTTTGAGAAACTATATTTGCTGGGGTCTCCATTATGCTTTTTGATGTCTATTATGCATAATTCAAAAATAGTACTTATTTTGTTACATTACTAATTAATATCTGAGTTTATATTTTTGGTTGTTGTTGATCTATTAGTCTTTGTCTTCCCCTCAGAAATATAATTTCATAAAGGCAGAGACTAAAATATTGAAACTGAAACTTTCTGAATTTTTAAAAATCCATGAGTCCACAGTGAAAATACATGAAATAAAACCTGATTTATCATTATTTGAACTGCCTATTCTTCAGCTTTTTTTCTAAAAAAAAATTGAAAATAAACTTAAAGGGTTAAGTCTTTTTACTGGCATTTCACTAAGAATTATATTTCAGGATAACAAAATTGCCTCAATTGATGAGGAAAAGTTGTTGCTTACATAAGATAAACAGAGAGGAAATTATAGTGTCAGAAAATCTCCATTGTGTAATATTGGGGGAAAAAAACTGATTCAGGTAAAGAATCAATTTATGCCAAAACATTCAATGAAAGTTTGATCGGAAACTTATACCAATATGTGTAATCATATCAGGGTATCACTGGCAGATTACATGCTAGTAGAAGGGTGAGTGTGTGCGATTTTACAGTGAAACTATCAAACTGTCAGTACCTTAATCCTGTGACTAAATTTATTGCTCTTTCAATGTAATGAATTATAAGGAATATAGTATCACCTATAAAATTTTCTGGTCAAAATGTTTAATATTATCCTAATAAAGCCTTTAGATTTAACTTTATGTGAACTGTATTGGCTAGATTAACTAAAGAGATGCCATCAGAAGGAAATAGATAATTCTAGAAGGAAACAATCAGAAATCTAAAGTTGAGGATCCTATAAGCACCTGTTCTAGTCTCTCCAGTAAGTCAATATCATGAAAAAGAGATGTAACTATTCTAGACTAAAAGATAATTAGGACAGATGTTCCTCTTGTATCAGTGGAACCAATGGTTTGGATTAAACCAACCAAGGAAAACAACTAGAAAATGTGGACAACGTACCAAAAAGATTGTTGCAGATGTCACAGAGTCACCAAGATGATGAGAAATTGCAGAGCCATGGGGATAAAGGAAACCAGCAGCCTAGAGGCTGAGAAGCTGAATATAGCTTTTAGTTATTTCATGAAAAAATGAAGTTTGTGGCTCATTAATGAGGATAGGCCTTAGGAAACATTTTTAGGAATTAAGATTCCTAGGAGTAAGAATAAACTATAAAGACTAATCCTTACAATAATTGAATATAGGTTATTTTTTTAATCTCAATTCTTGCCTAGATTAATGCAATCTGATATTGCTCATGTGATTATTTACCTGTTTGTATAAAATAAAACAAAAATTATAACATTTCTAGAGGAAAACATCACTCTGAGCTTTAAATGTCTATGTGAGTTCTTCATGTTCAATTTTTAATAGTCAATTAAAAATAACCAGTCATGCACAAACAAAAAATCAATTTAAGACATGTGAAAAAAAAAAACAATCAAAACCTTATGTGGGCACAACAGTAGTGGATATAGGTAATTAAGTTATCATACAAGGACTTTTAAAGACTATGATCATATTTTCAAAGAATTAAAGACTTTCAGCAGAGATATCAAAGCTATAAAAAAGAACTGAATGGTAATTATCATATTGAAACTACAATATATAAAATTGAATTTTTATATTACTGATAAGTTCAATAACGTATTCAACATGAAGAAAAAGAAAAATTGGTGAACTGAAATCTAGGTAAGAAGAAAATTTGAAAATCAACATATAAAACATCAAAATGAAAGCAACTTTAGAAGAAGGCACAACAAGATCTAAAAAAAAAAGTATGATTGGAATCTATGAAGGAGAAATAATAGATAATGGAGCAGGAACAATATTTGAAGACATAATGACTGATGATTGCCATCAAAACATTGATTTAAGAATCTCTGTTAATCTCATAAAGAATAAATACAAAGCAAATTACAAAATTATAAATACAAAGTTACACTACAGTAAGACAGCTGAATACGAGTCAAAGAAAGACATTGAAAATAGTTAGAGAATAAAAAAGGCATATTATCATCAAATGTACAATAATAAAGCAGGTAACTGACCTCTTAGTAGGAACAATGGAAACAAAAGACAAGAGAATGATGTTTTTCTAAGTGGTGAAAAAGATATAAATACCTGCCTAAGATTGTCTACAATGAAAATACCTTTTTCAAAATAAAGGAATACTTAAGGTACTTTCAGACAAACAAAACAAAAAATTTTCAAAAAGCAGCAGACTGCCCTGAATGCATTACTGAAAGTATATTTTCAGGCTGAAGGAGAATGATTCCGAAAGGAAGCCTGAAGATTCAAGAAGTAATCAATAATGAAGGAAAGAATGTCTATGTGAATAAATCTGAATGAATAGTCACTGTACAAATTAATAATAATGTGCGAGTTTAAAATATACATCTAAAAGGAAATTATGCAGCAAAAGTAGCACATAAATTGGGGGCAGTAAAAGGAGTTAAATGTTCCAAAGTCTTTTTATATCTGAGAAGTGAATATGCAAAGTAATAATTTACATTAGAATGTAATACCTCTAGGATGTATGATGAATAAATCCCTCAAATAATATTGTAAAACTGTTTAAAGCAGAACTCTAATTGAAAGGAAAATTGAAAATATAATGAAACTAAGCAAATAGAACCTTTAAACCTAATAAATCAGGGTTTTCATTGATGTAAATAAACTAAATGCTTCAAAAGAATAACATCATGCTAAGTGCTTCATTTTTAATATGCTACTTATAAGAGACACACTTTAAATGTAAGGCTAAATAAAAAGATGAAAAATAAAATAAATGGAAATATATATACTGTGCAAGCAACAACCAAGTGAAAGTTGCATGAGCTGTTATTAACATAAAGCATTATGGAGATAAAGAGGAAGTTCATCGTGCTAAAGGTGCAGAACATAAAATTATTCTAAACTTTTATGAAAAATACATGTAAAGCAAAATCTATAGAATTAAAAAGGGACATATAAAATCCATAATCATGTGAATTTATGGAGATGTGAATACATTTCTTTCAGAAACTGATAAAATAAGCAGACAAACATCAGCAAGGAAATGGAAGATTTGAATGACACAATTAGTAAACTTTTAACTGATTTATTTATTAGTGAATCCTAAGACTGGAGATAATGTATTCTTTCCAGGGTATTTGAAAGGTCTTCCAAAACTGCCCCCCATAGGCTGGGCAATGTAGCAAGTTTTAAAACATAATATAATTGAGAAATTACATCGTCTATTCTTTTAACACAACTGAAGTAAGGTAGAAACCCATAGTAAAAAGATAATCCAAGCTACCTATATTTTGGAAAATTAAACAATATACTTTTAAATAACCTCAGGGTTAATAAATAAATCACAAGGAAAAATTCGAAAAATATTTGATCTTCTGATAATGAAATCACTATGTATCAAATTGGTGGAATAAAGCTAATATCATGCTTAGAGGAAAAATTATAGCTTAAATGGAAATGTTAATAAAAAAGCCAAACTATAAAGCAGTTATCTAGGGAGCCATCTCGAAAAGCTAGAAATAGGATTTAACCCAATGTAGAAAGAAACTGGTAAATATAAGAAATGAAATTAGTAAAATGAAAATCGGACTATAGATATGACAATCAGAGCCAAATGCTATTTCTTCTATAAGACTTATAAAATTGATAAAACTTTGTAAAACTCATGAAGAAAAAAGAGAAAAGGATACCTAAATAATCAGTTTTGGAAATGAGAAAAAGGGAATAGAACTAAAGATCCTACAAACATACGATAAAAATATCGTGAACAACTTCATGCCAATACATTTGAAAATTTAAAGTGGGAAAATTCCTTACCGAAATTTATGCAGATTAAATTTAAAAATTAGTAATTCTCTATCTGTTGATTAAGCTTAATCTGCAATTATAAACCTTTCCACAAAGAAACCTCCAGATCCAGGTGGCTTCTCAAGGTCCAGATGCTTGTTGATTAGAATTACACTTTTTCAATCTTCCATAAACACTTCCAGAGACTGGAAAAAAGAGGGAACAATTCCTACCTTATTTTATGAGTCTGGTGGAACCTTGATAACAAAATATGACATGAAATCTATGAGAAAGAAATAGTAAAGGCCAGTCTATCCATGAACATAGATACAAATTACTAAATAGAATATTAGCAAATTGAACCCAGAAACATATATGAGGGATAACATATTACAAGAAAAGTGAGTCTAGCCTAGAGTATAAATAATTTTAATATTTTTAAATGTCTAAATATTATAATTCATTGTATTAATGAAGTAAAGAAAAAATATGTTTATTCCAATAGTTGTAGTAAAAGTATTCACTAAAACTCAACATCTAAAATATCTTAGCAAACCAGAAATAAAATTTTAATCAGATAATGGATCACTACCAAATATTTACAGCTAATATTGCAATTAATGATAAATTTTGAAATATTTCATCTGTTATAAGGAACAAAAAAAGGATAACTGCATACTTTCAACAATGTACTGGTAGTCATAGCCAATGGAAAAAGATAAGGAAAGAACTTAAAGATCTAAGTATTTAAAAAGAAGATATAAAACACACTTAGTGGCAAGTTATTTATACATGGTGAAAAATTCAAAAGAATTATAAATACACTATGTGGATCAATATATTAATATAACAGAGCATTAAAATTTCAGGTAATTATATAAAAATATTTGGTATTTTTATACATCAAACACAGCTAGAAGATGAAATGATGCTAACATTTTAAATAATAAAAAATAATCAAGTATCTAAGGTTAAATGTAACAGAAGATATCTATGACTTCTAAACTGAAAGTTACAAAACATTATTTAAATAAGATTAAAAAGAGAGACCTGAGTAAATGAAAGGATACAGTATGTTGATTGAAGGGGGAACATTAAAATATTTAAAATATTATTTTCTTCCAAGTAGATCTATATATATGCCATACAATACCAATAGATATTTCCACAGCCTTTTTTTTTTTTTTTTTTTTGGTGTGAAAGACAAAGAACTATCTGTCTCTGAAATGAATGTATATGGTTATGGTTATTCAAAGGACCAAGGAAAGCCAAGATACTTTGAAAAAGAACGAGGATGAAACTCAACATGGTGTTAGAAGTTAGGATAGCAGTTACATTTAGGGAGAAGTGTTGAGATATTGATTGAGAGGGGGCGACAGAAGGGTAGTTATAATTGGAATATTACTAATCAATAAATAAGATTGAGTACTATTACAGCAAACCTTTTAATTAACATGTTGATGAAAAAGAAATGATCCATTCACCTGAATTGTCTCCTTAACTAAAGGGGTTATAGTAGCACTTTTTATCTTACACATTTAATTTTCTTAAATATATATATTTTTATGACACAGGTTAATTTTTCTTGGAGTGAAGGATTGTCCATTTTCTGAATATTACTTATCAGACTTTACCTGTACTCATTGACACTGAATATGATTGAGTCTTGCCCAAACATTTCTTGGGTTATAACCTGGAAATTTGTACATTTTTTCCTCTATAAAACAAAATGTCTGGTTACTTTTGTTTGATTTGTCCTTTTGTTCTAAAATAGTAGTTGCTTATGTTGGGTGGGGCAGGGAAATATATCAATTAATTATTGGTTTCTAGTTTTTTGGAGTAATCATGTCTATGGTAAAGGGGAGCATTTAGAACGTTAGAGGCACATTGAGTGGAGGCATCTTGGATGGAAAGAAACTTGGCTAATTCTTCTAGATCTGACTAACATAATGCCTTTTTATTGAACTATAAATTCAATTTCAGTACTTTTCAAAAATGTTCTGTGTGTGTGTGTGTGTGTGTGTGTGTGTGTGTATGTCTGTGTTTGTGTGACAAAGTCTGATAGGAGGCCAACTTGGATGTAGCCCTCATAAAAGTTCGCTAAATAAGAGCAGACCCCTAGTTCTTCCAGAGCTTGTGGATGTTGCAATAGCACATGCCTTGAAATCTCTCATTATAATTCACATTAAAGTTTAGGAATTGTTTTAAATTAACATTAACCTCTTTCTCCAATAAGGATTAGTGTCCATTAGAATATGATGTTTCTGTAGTCTGCTCTTGTTTCCAGCCAAATAGCTTTATACAATATTTACATTCAGCCCCGTTCTTGTAATTACACCTTTCCTTGAAGCCATTAGCAGTATTGAGAAAATGATTCTTTCATTTGGAATTTGTCTTCCAGCTAAGTCCCAAATTGTTACCACAGAATAGACTACATTCTCTCCCCTCCACTGGTAGCACATTTAGGTCTAAGAATTTAAAGCCTCAGAAATCTTAAATGCTGTGCCAAATAAACAGAATCCTCAATTTAGAAACTCTTAATTGTCTGTACTAATGGAGGTTTACACAGCCCAGATAAATTGAAGCAAGGGAAAACCTGAAGCTTCACTTAGCTTCTGATTTTAACCCTGATTTTCTCATCCTTATCTCCTCCCTCTGGCTAGATCTCAACAGTTTAAAATGAGCTGCAGAATTCAGCTAAATTGACCTTTTCTGTCTTTCTTGCTTTCATCATCCTCTTGTTCAGTTGAAACTCATAACAAAGTGGAAGCAAGGGGCAAGTGAAACAGGGTCAAATTGTTTCCTATAGTAGATAATGGAAATTTCCTTATTTAACTCACATCAGCATAAAACAAATTTTTTTTATCTTTTATATTATGGCATAGTCCATTGGTCAATAACACTGACACGAGTGTGTGTGCACGATTTGCTTTCAGTATTTTGTCTAGTCAGAGCAAAAGAGGGTGGAACACAAAGTGAGTAGTGAACACTGTGTGCTTAGCTTCAAGAGCCTTATCCAAACAACACAATGCCATTTCCATTCCATAATAGGCAGCAAGAATCATTACCAGTTATTACTCATCAGGATGATGAGTTGTTTTAATGCCTCATTTATGGCCTTCCAAACAAATATTTATACTGCACTATTTACATCATAAGGCAATAGGTGGTACATTGGATTGATTTTTCTGTCTTAATAACAGAACATTTGCAAAGATGAGCCAGGAAAATTATCCTGAAATAGCTGATTTATAGTTTGTTATTAAAGGCTACCGAGGCAGTTACTGTAAAGATTCTATGAATAAATTTATGTTTTGCAGGATTCTTCACACGTATATGAAGTCATTTTCAAGTTTGTGGACAAAGATAGCTACTCGTACAGTGATAAGTACGTGTACTCATTTTTGTCTTTGGACCGTTTTCTGGTACCATGCACAAGGCCACGTACAAGTCACTTGAGATAACTTAGTGAACAATACAGATAAAAGCCAAGCTCTGAAGGAGTCAGCTACATTTATAGAACATGTAACATGTGCCTGACATCGATTTAAATGTCTTACATGTGTTAAGTCATGCCATTCTCAGCACAAGTCTATGAGGTACATATTAATATTAGACTTATTCTACGGTTGCTGAAACGAAGGCAGCAGATGGTCACATACTGTCTCTCCCATGGCTGCAGAAGTGATGAAACCTGGATTCAAACCCTGATAGATAAGACAGTTTATACTCTTTACTGTACCATGCTCTCTCTCAGTGTGAGCACAATGAGGCTTACATTCTAGTGTGGTCACAACAATAAATAAGAAAATAAGTGAAAATAAAATAAATGTTTGAAAGGGGAAAAAAAAACTAATTCTGATCCTTTACAATGTTATCAACTTTGAAAATCATTAGAACCAGTAGGAGTGATGACCATTTGGAAAAGAAAACTTGAAGCATTGTATCATACAGCACTGGAAGACAAACCAGGTGATCTCGGGACACTTTCTGTAATTTAACTCGGTGGTTCTCTGCAGACCCTTAAACGGGGGAGTTCTGGCTACCTCAAAATGAGTGTATTTTATCCCTCCTTCTGATTTATATCATGTTATGTTGGCCACTTTCTCAGGATGTGTAAACTTTAGGAATAAGAGTGGTTTTCATCTCCTTTTCCTTCAAAAGATACCTGTAATAAATCCACACTCACCTTCATCCTCATCCCTGGCACGCCTAGGGCCAAGGAGAGGATTGGGTTATAAACATTTTGGAAAAATGCTTTCTTGGGAAGTTCTGAAAAACTGCTAGGCAGTGTTCTAAGTGTGTGAGAAACATATTCTGTGCTGCATTTGTGTTAGAAATAATAGGCTAATAGTACTGTGGTGACACCTAACTCCCAAATCCTAGTGTCTTAACAAAATTAAAAGTTGCATTTTAGTTCCTCAGGGACCCAGGTTGACAAAGATTCCATCATTATGTAACTACACCATGTGAAACAGAATTTATTGGGTTATCTCGGCAAGAGAAAAGACGTCAAGCTCCTCTGTGCTTTGGCTTAATAGTAACGTAGGTCACCCCTACCTACCTGCCAATAACCAAACCTACGTTTATGGCTCCTTAAAGGGGAGTAAGGAAACAGGGATGTCAGATGCAAATTTGGTAAGAACCACTATCTCTGACACAGTACACTCTTCTGGTCACCAAATACTCCATTGTTCCTTTCTTCCTACACATATAACACACTCAGCCCTCTCCAAACCAGCCACGTCAATCCAAAGTCAACCCAGTCTACAGCCTGAACTCAAAGTCCAGATCTCTGGGTGTTAGGCTATGCATTGTTTTCTACTCTAGATCCATGAACTCCCATTAGAGTACTCAGGATGCTACAAAGTGGTAATACAGGGACAAGACTCACAATAGACGTCATTATGTGGAAAGAGGAAGAACGAGTACCACAAAGTAGTCACTGGCACATAGTGTTTCCAAAGTCCCACTGAACAGATATTATGAGGACTCCTTACTCTGAGGGTGAGAAATGTTCCTTAAAAAGGACCTAATTTTCCTCTCTTTATCCATTCTTCTTAACAGTCTCTGGTTCTACTGCGGGGATGATTTTTTGTTTCCTTCGCTCCATCTAAGATGAGCAGTGGGGAAAACCAGCTAATTGGTTGCTGAGCAGCCTTCTCAACTCACTGCCTGTTATATGAAGGTTAAGTTCTGAGCAGTTGCAGGACTTTTTAGCTCAGACCAGTGTTTTGTTTGGCAGGTCAATTCTCTCAAATACAAGTTTCTTATTTTTATGATCCCAGTCCATTCCTAGGGGGTTAACAGCTCTACCCTACTTTCCTGGGCATAATTCTCAGGTCAGCTCTGTTCTCCTGCCTTCCAGCCTTTGTGTCTGTCTCTCTTGATATAAAGAGAGTTTCCTTGAGAGTGTCAGGCTTTCTCTTAATCATATTTTGCCCTAAGCTAAAAATTTCAAAAACAGGCAAAATTAATCTATCGTTTTTAAAGATAGGACAGCGATTACCTTGGTGGGTAGGGATGCAGGGAACATGAGGAGAATTTTTCAGGTACAGGATGCAGTTTATTTCTTGATCTGGTTATGCAGGTCTATTCACTTTTGAAAATTAATCGGGCTGTATATGATTTATGCACATGTCTATATACGTTATGCTTCAATAAAAATTTAAAGAAGATACTAAAATAAGTTAATCTTCCTTTGTTGATAGATGAGCTAATTCAGACAAATACTTCAGCTTAGAAGAAAAAGAAGATTCAGTCCCTAACATGCTAGGAAGGAGTAGGGGCTTCCTTACTGGTTCACGAGAGTGTTCAGAGGTAGAGAGGAGCCAGGAATTGACGTATGCTTTCATTTCTCTTATGTCAGTGCACAGTGATGGAAAGACTGGGACCCATTGTTGATGGATGTTTAACTTTTTAAGAAACTCCCAAACTGTTTTCCAAAGTGACTATACTCTTTTAAACATTCTCCAAAACAACATATGGGAGTTCTACATGGTTTAAATTCATGCCAACACTTTGTATCCTCAGTCTTTTTAATTTTAACGACTCTAATAGGGGATAGTGATATCTCAGTATGGTTTTACTTTGCATCTCCTTAATGAAAGACAATATCGAGCTTCTTTTCATGTACTTCTTTGACATCCATATATCTTTTTTAGTGAAATGTCTGTTCAAATCTTTGCTCATTTTTAATTGGGCTTTTTGTTGTTGAGTTTTGTGAGTTCCTTATGTATTCTAGATATAGGATTTTTATCAGATTTCACTTGCAAGTAATCCTGTGTTCACGAAGCTTACCACCTATACAGCAAGAGCTGTGGTTGCCTCAGAAGACTGCCTCTAGCAATACGCAAAAAGAAGAATACAAACACAGAAACAAAATAATATGAGTGATTCGGGCAACATGGAGGCCACAAGGAACACTATTAAGAAATGCTCATGATGTCCTAAAAAGCTGCCTGGGAGACTTCATTGACAAAATGACACCTGAATTAGGCCCCATTGAATGGATAAAGTTAGTAACCCCGTGCATTCATTTGCATTATTATTTTCTTAAGGCTTGGATCTTTTCAGAGAAGGGGCAGGGCAGGGCCTCGACCTCCTCCTTTTTGATGTTCAAAGGTATTATAAGATGTCTGATAGACAGAGGCAACCCAGATTGAGGAACTTCTGGAAAAGACAGTGATGGTGTCCAAGTGCAACCCAATCTTAAAGG
Organism: Camelus bactrianus; assembly: GCF_048773025.1. Taxonomy (NCBI): domain Eukaryota; kingdom Metazoa; phylum Chordata; class Mammalia; order Artiodactyla; family Camelidae; genus Camelus; species Camelus bactrianus. The sequence continues at coordinate 21,670,144 of NC_133546.1, read as the reverse complement.
AAAGGAGGGTGGGACTGGTGACTAAGGGACAATACTGGAACTGAGACATCTGTAGAAGGATCCTGGTTTTGTGTACAGTTTGTGACTGATGGTAAATCCTCTCCTGATTGAGATTCCTTTAGACCAGGGTCAGCAAATGTTTTCTGCACAAGGACCTACAGTAAATATTGAGAATTTGATGGTTGTATATGGTCTCTGTCACGTATTTTTCTTCATTTGTTTTTAAAAGTATTTAACAAATCTTTAAAAATGTAATAAAACATTCTTAGATAGTAAGAAATGTAAAAATAGATGGCAGACTATTGGCATATGATCTGTCATTTGCTGATTCCTGCTTTTGACTATCTCTGTTGAATCTGAACTCACATGTCACTGAGAAGTATAATATTAGAGACCATGACCACTTTGGCAAGGAGCACAAGTGAGTGAGCTTTACCCTGAAGAAATGTTATCTTCTCTTACTTTCCGAGAGACCACTGCATCACATGTGGCTCATGGAAGAGGGTTTTATACAAAGCTATCAAATGACTCTGATTTCCTCAGGCTTCTTAGCAATTACTTCAGTAACTGGAGTGTTATGGCTGATCCCAGAATATCCAAGGGCAAATCTATGGGTCTACTTAAAGAGTAACCAAGGGTATTACTGGAAGAAATTTAAAGTATAGAGTTGTCCAGCCATCAGCAGTGACAAAAAAACAGTCTTGCTCTCTCCCAACAAGCAAAAGCAGCAAATGTCAAGGAGGACTGATTCAACGGACCACTTTAAGGAGTTACAGGAATCCTGGGAATATTTGGATAGAAGAACTCTGGTAAAGTTTAGATTTATTGTCATGTTGGCCTCAGCACTGCTGAGAGAGTTACGTCAGTTACACAAAGACATGTATTTGTATGAGAGGACCTTTACCAAAATATTCCTGTGAGACTTCAAATCCAAGTTCTGCTGTATGATAATCTTGTGTCCTTGGGAAGTTACCAAGTTTCTCTGTGCCCTAATTCACCCATATGCAAAATAATAACAACAGCAGCAATAATAATACCTGTTTTATAGGGTTGTTGTGAGATCTAAGTAAGATAATACAAATTAAGTGCTTAGAAGTGTGGCTGGCACACTGCAAACCCTCAGTAAAGCTTAGATATTTCTGCAGATGGAAAAAAAAATACTAAAAATACATATACCAAGATTTTAACACTGTGTTTCTTTGACTGGTAGCTATTGAAAATTTTTATTTTCATCTGTGATCTCTTTTGTACTTTCCAAATGTCTGATAATAGGCACATAAAAGGAGTGAGTAACAATATTTTAGGTGAGTATATTACATCATGATATTCTGATTCACCTAGTAAAGTATCCCTGAGTGTAGATGTTTGTGGCATAACTGAAGATAACCTCTCTAATACTGGATTATGCCTTTTATTATAAGGTGAAGTTGCTGTGAAGTACTGATCTTAGCATATCCTATTCCATCATGACTCAAAGATGAGTCTCCAAAGCTCACACCTCCACAATCAAGGACAGTTTACCTCCTGCTAATGCAAATTAGAAAACACTTCTGGCAAGTGGCCAACACAGCCCATCCATCAGTTAAGCGAGGATGGGTGCTCATTTATTAAACAACTTAAAGACCAGTTCCAAACGGCAGTCGTCTCAGAATTTCGGTAATCCATGCGTCCCCCATCATGTTCAATGTTAGGAGCTGCTGCTGCCACTGCCGCTCTGCACCGCCCCAGTTGATGTAGAACAGAAGCAGCAGACCTGTGTGATGTAAGGCCGTTTAATGATTAATTAGTGTCTCTCTCGTGTGGCACATTAGGAGGATGCTCTTGCTGGAGTCATGATTAACTTTAGAGCTGCAGATGTTGGAACAGTTCCCTGTAACAATGCTGTGTTGTCAAAAGCTATGTTCAGGTATCATCATGTTTGGTGATTTAATTCCGTTGCTAGAAAGTGTTTGCTTCCTATTATCCTAAAACAACATCATTATGGAAATCTCATAGATGCTTATGGGAAAAATAGATGCCAACACATGAGACATCAATGTACCGGTGTTATTTGTATTTATGTATATGTAAATATTCATGCACTTTTCTAGCTTTTGCTGGAAATCTGTTTGTGGAATTTATTTGAAGAAATGCAAGACATATGCATATATATTCTATCTCAAATTTTTTGTGTGTGTGACACCTATATTCCCAAAGTATAGACAAGTTAATAAAATCAGAAAATCAGAGCTAAGGTTAATATATTACAACCCAGATAGCTAAGATTAGTTGAAAAGAGGACTGGTTATAACTATGGATTATAAAAATCTCTCTTTACTCCCTCTTTAAATGATTTTCTTTAGTATACTCTCAAACATTTAGGTTGCTGCAGACTCATATTCTAATAACCCATATAATATTGAAAAGCTGACATTGTGAAAATATATTACAATGCATATGGCTTCAGGGAATAGGTCACTCAGAGGTTAGCTCATATGTATGGACTTTAAAAAACATGGCTCTTTAGTTTTCACCTAGCTTTCAGTTACAACATTACTTCTCAAGTTTTTATACTTGCTTAGGACAGCATTACTAGATTTGGTGCATGGTGTGTGTGACTTTCTCTGGTTTAGTCAAAGTGCAAAGATAACTCTTGTCCTTAATACTTAGGTACATTTCCCTTAATTGTTGCATAGTGGGAGAATAGGACACATTGATAATATCAATTAGTTCCATCCTTATTGCTAGTGGTACCATCAATCAATGTTGATGACATGACATTCTAATAGGGGATAGATTGCAGGGATATAAAATGAAAATAAAGCAGTGGAGGCAACTTGTTGACTTACAGAAGAATTCTGTTAAACACAAATGATTCAGATATGCACACAGATTTCTAGAGATGTGAGTAGTAAATAGGATAACAAAAGTAAAATGACTCTTAATATCATATATTACATAAATCTAAGGTGGGTGATATGATTATTATCATTGCTATTATTATTTATTTTTATTATTATAATTTTTATTTTACCTTATAAAATCATGTCTCCAAAATGCTAGTTAATATATATAAATTTCCATTTGTCTTTTCCAGAATATCATATAAAAAGGGAATCATAGAGGAGGTGGAGGGATAAATAGGCAGAGAACAGATAATTTTAGGAATTGAAAATACTAAATACCATATATGATACCACAGTGATAACATGTAATTATATACTTTTCAAAACCAATAGAATGTGCAGCACCAAGAGTGAACCCTAATGTAAACTATGGATTTTGGGTGATTTTGATGTGTCAACATAGATTCATCATGTTGGGGGATGTGAATAGCGGGGGAGGCTATACATGTGTTGAGACAGGAGGTATATAGGAAACCTCTGTACCTTCCTCTCAGTTTTGCTGTAAACCTAACACTGCTCTCAAAAAATAGCCTTAAATTTAAGAAAAAGACAAAACAATAAAAGAAATCATAGAATATGTATGTATCTTTCAGAGATAGGCTTCCTTCACTTAGAATGATGCATTTGAAATTCATCTGTGTTGGTGGTGTATAAATCACGTGTTCATTGTTTTTCTATTGTTCATTGAGATTTTCAGTTCCATTGTTTGGATATACCAAAGTTTATTTACTTGCCAGTTGAAGAATATTTGGGTTGTTTTCAGCTTTGATGATTACAAATAAAGCCACTAGAAGCATTTGCATACAGAGTTTTGAGTATATGATATTTCATTTCATTTGGGCAATCCCTAAGTTTCAGATTTTTTTAGTTGTGTGGTAAGCATTTGTTTATTTTCATAAGAGACAGCCAGTATATTTTTCAAAGTGGCTACCATTTTGCATTCCCACCAGCAATGTGAGATGTCCAGTTGTCCCTTATTCTATTCGGCATTTATTAATTGACAGTTCCTTTGATTTTTTTAGCCATTTTTATAGTTGTGTGGTGGTATCTAAATTACGGTTTTAACTTGAATTACTCTAATGAAATAAAGATGATGAGTACTTTTCATGTGCATATTTGCCATTTTATATACCTATTTTCATTGGTGAAATGTCTGTTTAGATTTTTGCCCATTTTTGATTGGGTTGTTTGTTTTTTATCATTGAGTTTGAGGATTTTTTTTTTTAGAGTCTGAATATAGGACCTTTACCTATAATGTAAATGTTCTTGGCATCTTTGGCTTGTCTGCTAATTCTCTTATTTACCAATATCTTTCAAAGAACAGAATTTCTTAATTTTCACAAAAATCAGCTTACCAATTTGTTCTTATGTAGACCATACCTTTGGAGTTATATCTCGATGTTGCCTAACTCATGATCACAAAAGTATTCTCCTTTGTTTTCTTCTACAAATTGTATAGTTTTAGATTTTACATTTAGATCCAAAGTCAATTTTGAGTTAATTTTTGCATTGCTATGAAGAATAGAGATGGTTAATTTATTTGCATATGATTTGCCAATTGTTTCAACATCTTGATAAAAAGTCTACCTCTGAATATCTTTTGCATCACTAGGAGAGAAATCTAAATATTTTCATAGATTCTCATCTGAATGCTTCCTTGAAAACGGCTCCTTTAGTATTTAAAAAGTACTTCTTCAGTTATTATTTACTATCTTTCACTACAATTTTAACTTTCAATGCAATTAAAATATATTTCTGTAGGATAAAGTAAACCCTGCCTCACTAAAATTTTGCAGTTTATTTAACAGTCCCTATGTATTACACCGATTTCAACATCACCTAGTATAATGCAGTTCAGTTTTGGCACTAACCATTAGGAGGTAACGTGGACAACACAAGTTAAAGGGCATGGTACCCAACAAGACTGCCCTCACTTTAGATGCCAGACACAAGTGGGGACCCCACCCATGCTCTGAACAACAGACTAGGGGTTCCCTAGAGCCCCATCAGATTTGATAATTTGCTAGTATGATTCTCAGAACTCTGGAAGGTGCAATACTCATGACTACATTCCTATTATAAGGGTACAAATCATGAACAGCCAAATGAGGAGATACAGAAAGTGTGTGACAATGTGCTTATCAACCAGGAAGCTCCTCTGAGCTTTACTGTCCAGAGTGATAACTGGGATTTCATTGCACAGACAGGATTGATTAAATCATTGACTGCATGATAGAATTAGGTCTACAAGCCCTCTCCCCTCCCTGGAATTTGGGCTGGTTCAAAATCTTAACCTCCTAATTACATGATTGGTCTTTCTGGTGACCGCCCCATTCTGAAACCTTTTTGGCATAGACTCAGTTGTGATCTAAGGGGTTCACGAATAACAAAAACACTTCTATCACTTTGGAAATGCCAAGGTTTTTCAAAGTCCCTCCCAAGAACCAGAAACAAAAGCCAGACAAATTCTTTATTATACAAAAACATCCTACTGACAGCATTTATAATGAGCTTACTCTTTTTAAATATTTAAGTCATGAGAGAGTTAACAAAATCAGTTTCTAAGAGATTTTCAGTGAGATTTATTAACACATTGAAGTATGAAGCAGTACACTGTTGTCTCCTTTAAACACTCAAAATATCATAAATCTCAAAGGAAAGAAGTGGAATCATACTAAAGAAGAAGAGGCTTAATTTAGTGTAAGTTTTATTAATTCCAGCAAAGTACAGTCCAAAGTTACTAGGAAGAATGCTGCGAAGATAGAATATGCCTAGGTACAGGAAGTGAAAACACCTAGTTTAATATTAATCTCATAGAGGTACCCTCATATAATCTCAACGGGATGATATGTAATTAATATGTAATAATAACCTCATAGAAGTATCCTTAATATTAATTTCACAGAGGTGTATGAGGATAATATATGGAGGCCTTAGCTGCCTCCACTAGTTGCTAATGTCTAAATCAAACAATGAAAAAATCTTGATTTGCTATCTATACAAGGTGTTAATTTCAATGTGTAGAAGCTACCTATTGTTTTTAGGAGCATCATACAATTTTCTAAAGCAACAGCCTTGTAAAAGCCTTTCTTTGGAAGTGGCAAATGTTATAACCAAGGAGAGTGAAAATTAAGGAGATACTTTCTAATATAGTTAAATTAAAATCCAGTCTTTCAGAACTGTCATTTCTCATTTAGAAATTCAGTCTCTGCCAATTCTATTTTAGGGGTTTTACAAGTAAATTACAGAAGCTTAATATGTTCCTTTGCTGATAAATGTGCATAGGAAGTGTTGAAAATTAATGCCCCTCTAACAGTACTGACTCTAAAACTCATCTCAGAGGGAATCTCTAGGCAGTCCTCCTGACTACCTGACATGGAAATGCTTGTTGAGCATGTTTTGTGTCCAAATGCAGTAGTAATGGTTTTGCTGCAACATATTTTCATTCTCCTCTAAAATCACAGGAAAATTTGCAGTGTTCTCAGCATTCTATTCCTCCTAGAAAACAAAATTCTTCCCAAGACATTCCTTCCTGAATGAAGTTTTGATATAGTTGCAATGTTATTTCCCAGGACTTATTCTGTCAGAAACAAAAATGTGTGGCACTAATTCCCAACAAGTCACACTGAACATGCACTTGAGTGAATCTAATTAATTATGAAAATAAACACGCATGGGAAACTGAACAGTGAAAATGGTTAACTGTTTTTTTTTTTAATTTAATGGATTTGTCTATGAATTATGTAATATCTACTACCATTATTCAGAAGAATCTTCTTTCCTGTTTTTAATGGACATATAATATCTAATGATCAAAAATCCTCCCTGGATTATATTTCATTACTTTTAAAATGAATTAATCTCATTCTATTTCTACACATAAAATGGATTCCATCAATATAGCTGAAAATAAGGTCATGCAGACTTGCCTAATAGTTAATGTACTGCAATCCTGCAGATATTACAGTAAAATACCGTGCTCAAAAATCGAATACTTTCAAATGTTTCATCATAATAGCCATAGATAGTTACGTTATTTGCAAGGGGTTCTGATGCAGTCAACTGGATAAAAAAGATGGCCATTGCTTTTTAATGTAATTTTGCAGCTCTCATAACAGAAAATATTTCTATTAAACTTATCAGTAACTGTTCATCTCTGATCTGTGCAAACCTACAAGACAAAAGTAAAACCTACGAGATAAAAATCACACACACATAAACTTAAATGCATGCATGTGTGCATCTGCACACACACACTCCAAGCAAAAAATTGGGGTCAGGGGGAGAGTAAGTCATTTTTCCTCCCTCAACACTATGCTGATGTACAAATGCTCTGGGAATACTCTGTCTCTCTTGAGCCAAATTTCTATTTTTAAAGTCTTCCTTCACATAGATCATATGATGTTCGTGAACTCTAAGAATGTTCTGACTTACTGCCTCACTGATAATTTAATTGAAACCACTTCTATTTTTAGGAAAGAGCTTAGTCACGTATGTGGGATTCTACTATGCTTCAGGAAAGTTTTTAGTTTCACAGTAAAATGATCTGAGCTAAGGAAACCATTTTGATTTTATATGGGTGGGTTTTTCTTTCAAACAATCAGTATCTCCATTGTGATATGAGATTTTCTAAAATCCTTTTAATGTTGTTTAAAAGTATTTCTGCATTATCATAACAATTGCTTGTTATTTATAGTATATTACAGCAAATATAGGAATTGGTTAAGGATAAATTTAGGAAAATAAAAGACATTTTAGCAAATGTGTCAGATCAATTTTAATTTTTCCAAAAGTTACACTGACTATGGCTTTTGAGACACACTGAAAGATATCAACTATGTCATACATTTTCCCCTTAAAAGATGATTGTTTCTGCAAGGAAATGAACTGTTTCTTTAAAAATCATGTATTTGGAGACTTTAACTTTATCCATCTGATATAACCTTTTAAATCTCAGAAAATCAAGTAGTTTTTGCTTGTCGTAGGTAAGAAAGTGATGACTTCATTAGAATTAGTATACGGAAATGAAGGAGGTGATCAAGTTGAGAAAAAGGATGACACCATCCAGTAGGACCAGGTTATTCCTTGTTCTGAGTTTGCAGTCTGTGACATGGGCATACGCACTTCCAATATGAGTGATAGCTATCACTTGAAACATTGTAAACTAATAATAGCACAAAACTTCTTGTGGTAGAAGAAAGAACCAGAAGTTCTCCTATAAATGTACACGTAATGAGTTCAAATTTTATTTAACACCTGCATCCATTGGTCCAATCAGCACACTAGCAAGCAGTCAGATGTCAAAATTACCATGTACCACCCCCTCACGAACCTCCCCCTATACATGCACATGTTTGCAGAAACAATTATTTGAATATTTTATAGGAAAATTATTTAGTAGCTCTTCTGACCAGACATTTTAAGATTCATGGTTCTTAAGTATCTATTAGACATTGCTCTTCTAGAGGAATTAAGGTGACAGCTTTTTCTATTCTGCCATGGTTGTCATAGATTCACTGTATAGCATAAAATAAGACTGAATACATTTGCATACTTTGTAAAGAGAAGGAACAGAAATGGATAGCAATTACTATGATATAAATTATTCTTTGTATTCTAGACATTGATCATTGAGTGGAAAAGTGTAGTGGACCTGTTTGTCAGTTTTGTTTTCCTGTATTAAGCCTCATACGAATATTTTAGTGCAGTATACAAATTAACTGAGTGCTGTTCAATCTGACCGTATATCTAGAAATTTCAAAGTTCTTTAGCCTGGGGACCTCCACTAATTTATTTTATGACTAGAAATTCTTCAGGGTAGTGACTTCATTTGCTTTAATCAAAATAGTATTTTTCTTTTAATTCACAACTGCAATATAATCAATATGTTTGAGGTGCAGTGGGATTTGTTTTTTGGAGTTTAAGAATCTCATGAATAAATTCATATTTCGTACCAGAACATTTGACTCCCTCCAATCTACCCACATTCTTCAGGTCAGAATTTTTTCTAGCTTGTAAAAATACAGCAACAAAGTCTTCAGTGTACATTCTGAACAAATTTTGCAGATTTCATGTGTAAGGAGCCTACTTTTCTGGCTGAATTGTGTAGAATAAGTACATAAATGTGCAAACTGAATAGCACAGGAGAAAACATGGCCTGATTCAACATAGCATTGCCTTTGAATTCCAGGAAGTAAAGTGGGTGGTGTTTTCATCCATTTGAGCTACCATATCAAAGTACCATAGCCTGGGTGGCTTATAAAGAAGGGAAATTTATTTCTCACAGTTCTGAAGGCTGGGAAGTCCAAGATCAAGGCTCTGGCAGATCTGGTATCTGATGAGCGCCTGCTTCCTGGTTCATAGACAACTGTCTTCTCTCCGTGTCCATACAGTGGCAGAAGGGGTGAGGGGGGACTCTTTTATAAAGGGCACTAATCCCTACCTGAGGACTCTGCCTTCATGACTCAATCACCTCCAAAAGGCCCACCTCCAGATACCAAGATCTTGGGAATTATCTTTCTACCTATAAATTTGGGGAAACACATCTACCATTTTCTAATTTTCTATTTACATACTTTCTATAGTAACCATTCTATAAAATGAAAGTGAGAACAAAATTAAAGTCCATAACATCTTAATCACTGATAATCTAAGTTGCTAATACAGTGGGCTTATGACTTGGATAAAATTTCCTTTGTTACAATTACATCCCAATTCTCTTTTATTCAGGAAAACATATGAAATGTGAGTCAAAGTTATATTGTTTATCATTCTGGAGATAAGTTCTAATCCATTTTAGCATATATATTTTAAAGTATATCCTGCTGTTCTTAGTCATATACAGAATCCTTAGACAGGGCCCATTTCTTTAGTAAGAGCTTTTAAAATTTATTCTTTCTAAATTTTTATGAGTCACTTTTATGTTACTAAAATTTAAAGTCATAAAAATAATACTATTGTATCCTTTCAAGTCAGACTATATGGCACAAGCCCTAACAAACTTATATCCTCAAAAAATGAAACCAAACTTTTTCATCCCTCAAATTCTTGAAGTCCCTTGAGAAAATGTATCAGATCTAAGGAGAAGAAATTGTTTTTAAAAATGACTAAATACAATACACAACCTGATTTGAATCTTACAAATAGTGAACTTTTATTGCACATTAAATGATATATAATAACTTTATGGAAAGAGGAGGGATGAAAAATAGCAAAAAGGATGAAAAAAATAGTTCAAAACTTAGGGATCTGTCTCAAAATGTCCTGCCATAAGAGAAAATAAGGTTGAAGCTAAAGTGTTGTGCTAGAGGGAACTATGTTCAATATCTTATGATAAACTTTAATGAAAAAATATGAAAACAAATAAATGTATGTATATACATGACTGGGACATTGTGCTGTACACCAGAAACTGACACATTCTAACTGACTGTATTTCAATTAAAAATTTTTAAAAAAGAAAAGTATTGTGCTAAAAGCTGAAAGAAAAAATTCTCTATTCCCATGAGGCAAGACAGGGATCAGATCCAGGTGACTTAACAGAACTAAATTATTGTTAACAATAACAGAGATAGTAGCAATAATTATCACACTATTAATTTTTGTTCATAATTTTAACATTTATCATTTATAAATACTCTGTTTTTTGAAGGACAGAGTGTTTTACGCTTTCCTATCTTGCTTGGACACCCCTACTTTCTCTTTCTACCCAGATCACTCACTTCCCCCCTATGACCACATCACTGTATTTTTTTATTATGTTCATATGTCCCTCTGTACATACAAATACAGTTTTCCTTTTTTATTATTTTTTAAAATAGAAAATTGTAGACACAGTTTTATGCATCTTGGTTTTCTTAGTGAACAATACTATGTAGAAATACTGAATCATCTGATATATATAGCTCTAATTAATATATTTTAATGGCTGCATAATATTCTATTTTATGCATGCTCTGCCCTTTAGTTAATGATTCTACACTGATTGGACATTCATTTTGCCCCTTCCCCCTTAAATGATATTGTGCCAGGCATCTTTGTATACACATTTTTATATACTGTGGTTTTATTATTATGGGACAGACCCAGAGTTGCTCAATTCCTTGGCTGAAGACATATATATTAACTATTTTCAATGGAGTCTGATCGAGACTTAAACATAGTACATCCCAAAACATCTTCCATCCTAACCAGCAATAGGTGTTTCTTGTTTTTAAATCTTGCCACTTTAATGGGTATAATTAAAGTAGGTGTAACACTTTTCCCTTTTGGTTTATATTTATATTACAGATACAAATCATTAATCTATCATCTGAATTAAGAATCTGTTTTTCAAATTTAAATTTTATCTAGTGACATTAGTTAAAGTTAACTTTTGGTATACAATTTTAAAAAATTGTTTCAGATACAATATCTAGATTTATAGTCTTTGTTGAAAATATGTAACATTTAGATTGTACATTCTTCTCATAAAATGTCCCTCAATTTTTAAAATAAAAAATTAGATTTTAAGGTTGTTTCCCAAATTTTCACTTATTATTCTAGCACATAAAAGTGAGTAAATCATTAGCATGTTTAGTCTTAGTTTAATCATTTGTAAAATAGAAATGATAATATTTAGTATTATTGTAAAAATAGGCTTTATTATAAAGATCATATCTTACAATATATGTAAACTAATCATGTGATAGACTCTAAACACTGGTTATTTTAATAAAGTAATGGGAATATAGTCAGGAATCATAAATAAGCAACTTTCAAAGATTTTTTCAATTTTTATGCAAAAGCTATTAAAGTATAGTATAATTTCAGAAGATAATTTAGAGCCTAATATATTTGCTGATCAACTTGGTTGTTGCTGCTTAAGGATTTATGTTTTGTTTGAGTTGTTATAAAGTTATAACTGTAAAATCTAGTTTACTTTATGTGAATGTATGACCTCATTTAAAAATATTCTAAGCCACTTCAATGTTCTTAGGCAGTGACGAATTTCATGAGTTAATGATACATTGGCTTAAGAAAAATTTCCTGTTTTCTGTTTTGGGTGCTTTGCTGTTTTGCAGTATGCCTCTAATTTTATGAGAAAGTTGTGTGGAAAAAAAAATGTGACAGTGTAAGGCTATGCACCAAAATACTTTTGGGATAAACTATCTAGTGTATAAATAATAAAAATATTTTTTTTTCTGGAAGCAAATATTTAAGAGGAGAGGCAAGCTCCTCTTGTTTGAATGAATAAATAATTATCAATGCTTTTAGTCATAAACCCAGCGACACTCTTCCGTTACTTCATTCACGTTTTCTTCCTGACTGATCAAAATTAGAAAAGGAAACCTCTGAAAATTACCCTTGTGAAGTGCAGTCTCCTAGAATGGTAGTTACAATTTGGCCTCAACCTACATTATCTTCCACTGCCTCACTCCCTCCTGCCTGGAGTTCCCAGAGATCAGATTCCAAAAGGGACTCTTAAAATCCCATACCCAGACACATGCTATTTCATGGGGCTGGGATTCCCTTTCCTGCCCTTCTTAGCTTGAAAATTCCTTTTCTTTTTATTTCTGATCCTTTATGCAATGTTGGCTTCTCTGTGACATCTTCGAGAGTTTTTTCCTCTTAACCATGACTCGTTCCTCTCTTTTTCCATGCTTCTTTGCCTTTTATACTTAACCAAGTTATAGCCTTTTAGGTATGTCCGGAGAATAATTTATTTTTAGTTTAAGAAGTAAAACTTGTACAGGCTATTTTTCTTCTCAGTGAGTGAACTTTATACAGAAGCAGAGACACATACAGAATGAAATAAAAATAGAGACATCTTAATATCCTTTCATTTTTCCTCTGTAAACCAGCGGAATGAAAACGGGAAACTTTCAAGCTAAACAAGAGAGTTAAGATTTCAATTCCTGACCGCTCTGCGCACAGCAGGGGAACAAGACCAGCTGAGAAGGGGCAGAGTGTGCTGTCCTGAGAGCAATTGTTCTAGAAAAAGATGAAATCCTTTCATTAAGTGATAGAAGTGCAGGTTCAGAATACCCAACGGCAGGAACACGGCCAGGGACGAGACCTGTTTTTTCAGGCTGCCCCTGGAAAGAGGCCTTAACTAACCTCCCTCTCATAGAGTCTGACTCTTATTGAAAGTGATCAGACTGGCAGAGGCCAGGCCACCTGCTTGCTTCAAGGGTGGCCAGAAGGGTGCCCAGAAATTTACATGTTGATCCTCTCCAAGTAAAAATACCAATTCTTTTAAAAGTCAAAATTAAAGCCAAAATATATTTACACGTTAAACCATCAGCAAAGAAATCTACATCCAAACTGTGCTATTACAAGTGAGTTTCATGAGCTGCTGAAACTCCATGCACTTTAGAAGAGATGCAGTGACTAGAGAAAATTATATTATTAAATAGTATTCCTTGGATTTACAAGGATCTCAGAGAAAGTCCCTCTGAGGGACTTTATAGCAAAACACCTTCTTGTGCTGTACTTTAAATTATTTATTTGGTTGTACATTTCCTCCACTAAACCAGGAGCTCCTTGAGGTCAGTGGAATGGAATGAAAAACAGATGGACTTTGGTATGAGTTGACCATGTGTTTAACTACTGGCTATGTGACCTTGGGCAAGTTATTTAACTTTTTGAGCTTTGTTTTCATTTAATTTCTAAAACCTCCTGGAAACTGTTCTGCACAAGTCTGCCACATTCAAGACATATGGTACCTATTTGTGGAGTGAATTAATGTAATAATTAATTAATTAATGATTTTACATATGAAAGGATTTTCAGTTCAATTTATTAGTATCTGTGTGATGGTGAGTATAAATGGACTAAATTTAAGTGTAAGGTGTTCTGTATAGAATCATATGATGGTAAAGCTGAAGGTTGTTTAGAAATAATTCTAGGTCAGGTAATCTCAATAGTGAAAGAGAGGGGGCATTTCAAAAACATCTAGCTCTATGTATGCTAGGTCATCTCCAGAGAGTTCCTGTTATGTTTGAAATTTTGTCACAAGTCATATTATAGTTCTTATTCTATGTTGTACTGTTGTACTATATAAGATTGTTAATTATTTCTCTCATAATCTCTAGCCAAGTTAAGAGCCAATTTTTCAGCCAAATAACGCCATCTGTAAAGGACAAAACTGATCCAAGGTTCATGACTTTTTAGGGCCTGCAGGGTCTAACACTGAACTTGCAATACAGAATGCTTTCCCACTAAATTAATGCTTATAAATGCCAGAGTTAGAAAAATGGGGCATGGTCACAGACAGAATTAAAATGGAACTGAGAAACAAAATGAAGTGAATTCATTACCTTAAGAAGTAAATTTTGTCTCTATTGAAATTAGTGTATGTGCTTATTCAATGTTTAGTGAGTTAAAGAATCACAAGATAGAGGAACCAAGATACACAGGGTAACTTCAGAGTGTCTTATAGTCAGCTGCTGTCTGTGCGGTGGTTAATTAAAAAAAAAAAAAAAGAAGAAGAAGAAGAAGAGAGAGAGAAAAAAAAAAAAGAAAGTAGGACTAACTTCAAACCAGGAAGATATGTTTGCTGACAGAAGCTTGTGGAAAGAGACTGACTTAAAAGGAGCTACTTGTTTAGAGCAAGGAAAAGTAGCTATAAAGACAAATATTGTCAGAGTGCAAAACCTGTGGTTAGGTTCAGATGAATGAACACAACACTTTTGCAATCATAGGAAGACTAAGCAGTTTTGTCTGAGAAGTGAAAAAGGGATAATTTGTGAAAGTTTATGAAATAGAGTGAATACTTTTAATGACATTTTATTACAAAAATAGGTTTAACATTTAAATCTAAAGACACAGAAAATGTCGTTTTCTGCCAGTTTCATTTTGCTCCATCAGCATCCTTGGTGAAGCATTTTGATAGTTAAGAATTTGGTACTTGCCCCCAGATTCCATCAAGTAGAATGGCTGCAGAGTAATTATGACTTCACGTGGATTGCATTATGTTGATACACATGCTGTATTTCTTCATTACTGGTCCTGATACATCAATGACATACATAGATTTTCTCATCTTTAGTTTTGTGGTCTGAAAAATTATCTTGGGACAGAGAAAAGTGTATACAGAAATACACACATACACATATACATACATCTATGTGGATATTCTCCAAAATGCTTACACTGAACTCTTCTTTCTATTTTAAAATTGGACCTATCCTCATTCTGATATATGCAGAGTTGCCCAGGCAATTAACTGATTTTTAAATTTTCTTATCTGACATTACACAAGGAGAGCTGCTTTATTATTAAGCATAAAACTTCAGTATTTCTTTACATCTGAGGATAAATGATGTATCACTGAGGGGAAGTGTCATGATTTTTTTTTTACAATTACAAAATTGGATGAAATTTGAACTTTTATTCCTAAAAATAAAATGATTTGATTATAATAATTGTCTCATAAATTTTAGATAAAATCCTCAAATGGCAAATCTGTCATTGTCAGATACATAGCCCCCAAATCCTTTTATGGAACAATTAGGAAGCTGGAACTCCATCTATTTTTTTCCATTATGTCATTTTGCCTAGCATGAAAATCGAAAGAGCACTGAATGTCTGAATATGGTACTGTATGTTGGAATACGTGCTGAAACGAAAATTGGGAGAGTTATGTTCTAGTTCTTCCAGGACTACACAAAGAGCTGCAAGACCTTGGGCAAATCACTTAACATCTATGTATTTTATCACTTGTAAAATGAATAGGCTGTACTAAATGATGCATTATATCTAAAACCAAGCCATCTTTTATCACCTAGGTCTGATTTCCAGGCATCAAACTCAGGAACCTGGGACTCATTCTAGATGTCAAATCTAATATATCACTACGATCTACTGATGTGCCTCCTGTTAGTAATTTCCTACAGGTCTTTTGGCTTTCAGTTAATTCGTATGAACCTCATCTCTTTCCTGAACTACTGGAAGGATCCCTTATCTGCTTGTTATCTACTCCCTTACTTAGTGTTGCTGACCTCCGGTATCTCATTTTCAGTGCAGCAACTCAGATCGCTCTAAAACGGAAAGCTAATGATGACACTACACTATCTAAAATAATTTAATAGTTCCACCTAAATCCTTAGCATGCTATTCAAGACCCCTTATAATTAGTCTTCCCTCTGCTTCTCTTTCTAGCTTCAGTTCTCACCACAGTCTTAGCTCTTGACTTGATGACCTTGACCTCCTTTCCCATGAATTCACTAATTTACATTTTTCTGAAGACACCAGGGAGGGTAAATCTTGACATCTTGTTCAAGTTGCTTTCACTCTCTGGACTGCCTTGTTTCCTGTGGTGAATCTTAGTCAGCTGTATCCCTTTGCAGTTATCTTAAGCATCATTCTACTCAAGGGGCATTCTTGCTCCTTTCTTCATTCCACATTACCTCTTCAAAGTAGAACTGATTACTTTGTTGTGCCCACTGCCTTGTACTGATATCAGAGCACCTATTTCATTTCATTGCTATATATGTACTTATGTGTGCCTATAAATGCATTTATTCCAGTTTTATTTTTATTCTGAACTCTTTGAGAATTAGAGCTGACATGTTTGACATTTACATTAAAATTCATGAGAATTGCCTTTGTAAAGGTAAACCCCTCTTTAATTCATAGACTGCCTTTGAAGACACCATGAATTTATTGATATTTTATTGACTGAATTTTTTGTGTATGTAGAGAAAATAGCTATGTGATTTTAGTATCAGAATCTGAAAATACTGGTTGAAATGCACATGGAGATGTGTATCTGATGATTTGAAGAATTAGTTATCTGCTTTGTTTATCTCAGTAATCTGATACTGTTAAACTTGGGATAAATTTGGAGTTGTCTTAGCACAGGCTAAGAAAAGAGGTGATTTTCCATGTGAAATCTCCTGAAATTCCTTTAATAGCTGCTAATATAAGAGATCTAATGTTTCTTTGGCTACTACAGTGTGCTTATAAAAATAATACATGCTACTTTTATTATAAAATTAATTTCTCATATGCTCTTTCTTATGATCCTAGACTCAAACTATCTTCCTGCATAATTTTTTTCTTATTTCACCTTTAAATATTAGGAACATGATAATCAAGCATAAACACACACACACAGGGCCTGAACTTCTGGGGTTTATATTCTAAGAAGTAGAAAAGAATAAGGAAACAGTTATTGCAATACCAGAAAAGATGCAGAAGTCTTCTTTTTGTAGTGATATTTTTGCAGGATTTTTAAGACTAATGCAATTCACCAGGCAGACAAAAGGAGGAAAGCATCTCTGGTGGAGGAAGGATTGGATACAAAGACTCTGTGTAAAAGAATGCTACCTTCAGCTTGTCCAAAGGACAGAGCTTGTGATGGGAAGTGGTAGACATAGGCAGAAGAGCTGGTCATAGGTGAGTTTATGAAGACTTGCTGCTATGCTGTGAAGGTTTAGACCCTGATAAAGTGTACCAAAAAAGGAATCATTGAAAACATATTAATAGGGAAGGGACATGTCTGTGTCCAATGTGCCTTTTAAAATGGCTACCTAGTCTGTAGTATGGTATGGAAACTGAAAAAAATGAAGGGCAGGTAAGCAACTCCTGCGGTAACTCAGGTGAAGTTTGATGATGGTTCACATTGTTAGGGGTGATAGGAAAGGAGAGTATAGGAGGATTTAAAGGACGTTTTAAGAGGTAAAAATAGGATTTAATGACTCATTAGATGTAGAAGATGGAAGACAATATTCTGGTTGTAGGTTAGGGAAACTCTGGGGAAGTTGATACCTGTAAGGAAGCAATAGTAAAAAGATTTTTTAAAAAAAGAATTAAAGGAAGAAGAGTTTAGGTTTAATTATGCTACGTTTGGGATGACTTTAAGGCATAAGGTTAGAGTCTAAAGAAAATAAGAAATATGGGACTGTATAAATTATTATCTGGTTTGTCTTAGTTTAACAAAAAACCTGCAGTCTGTGCCTTAATCACTCAGTGGTTTATTTTCTTAGATAACAGTAAATCCAAAGGTGCTAATATTGCTCTGGTGCCGAATAATGTTAAGACACACATTTCTTTCATTATCTTTTTTTTTTTCCTAGTCCCCCAGTGGTCACAAAATGGCTGTTCCATTTCTATCCTACATTCACATTTTAAGCAATATGAAGAATAAAGGGAAGGTAATGATAAAATCAGAAATAAAATCTTGTCCAAAACTCCCTCAAAAGAGGACAATTTCTGAAATAGTGGCATGAAGAGTTCTGCAGACATACTCCAGAAAAACAGCCAAAACTGATGGTAATTATTTATTTAAAAAGCCTCAGCCATTTAAAGTCTTTGAAAATTGTCTTAAGGGTATGTTGCAAATGAATTTTCTTGAATTATATGTATGTACATATACATATAAGTATATAGTCAGTTTATAATGTTGTGTCAATTTGGGGTGTACATTTTCTTGAATTATTTATTCAAGAAAATCAAATAAATCTTTAAGAAAAGCAAGAGTCTGTGACGCTGGAGCCACAGTTTATTCCTTCTCTTTCTGAATACTCAGCTCATCATGATGGTGCTGTACTCTGGGAGCATGTGACCAAGAAGCTGAGGCTCCCTCTTCCCCCAGCTCCAGTCAAGAGCTGTGGTATCTCCCCACGCGGGGCAGTCTGTGAGCACTTCTTATCCTTCCCAGCGTTATGTCGCAGAAGCTAAATTCTGAGCAAATACATGGAGCCCCTTCCTCCAGTCAGTCCTCAGATTCTACCTCATGTATAATAGAGCGAGAACAGTGGGGTCCCAGTCACCTTTGCCCATTTTCATTTAGAGATTAAATTCTTTGATGGAATATGCAATGTCAGAATACCAGAGACACTGCGTCAGCCCAGAATGCTTCTCTTAAAGCAGGGATGTCAACCCAACAGAAGTGGGCCACTATCCCCACTCCCAGTTCTGAACCAGTGGCTCAGAGATTTTTACCTAAAGGGAGAGGCAGTCTGTAAGAACAGAGAGCTCCAGAGCTTTGCTCAAAGTCACTGATTTTATGGGACAGTGTGTGAAGAAGTTCAAGCCTAAGGTTGCTCCTGGAAAGAAAGAAGATTTGGTGCTAAACAATTAAGAAGAAGCCAGTATTTCTATGAACAGTAGGTTAAACTTTAGGCTAGTTAGTTTAACAGAGAGAAAAAAGGGAAGATGCAGGTAAGAGGAGTCATCTTAGAGTCATAACCAACCTCAAAAGACTGGCATCAAAATATACCTTGCAATTTAGATCCCAGGGCATTGTCAAAAACAATAGGGCAATAATTTACAGTTAGTTGAGTCTAAAGCTAGGGTGTGATAACAAAAAAGACAGGCAGATTAACATAGAGAGAATGGAATGAGATGGAGAATGTGAAGGGAATGGGCTGGTTGCAGGTTTAAGCTTCATGATGATCCTGAGACTTGTCTTATTGCTGCTCTGAGTATCTGGAGGAACTGAGAACTAAGTTCACGTCATTCACTGTTAATGGGCAGAGCCTACTCTTTGTATTGAAAAGATAAATTTCAATATGGAATGCTCAAAATGGTCTTATTTTGCTAGAAGCTACAAAAGAAATTCTGTCACCTCTAACATGGACACAAGTTTTAGGGATTGTTTTTAAACAAATATTTTAACTGTTTTCTAGTTGTCAGGTAATGGTTTCATTAAAGAGATTTAATAAATCATGATACTCTTTCATTTGTTGTGTCCAGTTTATATTGTATATATGTGGCATTTTTTGACAGTTCCAAATACTCATGTCTGAAGCAAATGTAAATTAAACCATAACTATCAGGTGATGAAATGCCCTAGATGGGCTTCACAGATGCTAATGTATCTGTCATTTATGTTATATTCGAAATTATATTTTTTTCCATTTTAATTGTATTGCTGCCAGTGTTTTTTTCCTTTAAAAATCTTCATCCTCAGCACACTCTGTACTAACAGAATGTATTCAGTGTTCAAATAAAAGACAGTCTCTTAAAGAGAGAGAAAGAGAGCCCTACTCTCTCAGGGTGTCATCCCAGGATGACAGCGTCCATGCCTTATGCTATGCACATTGAGAAATGACATTAGAGGTTTCATACTTCAGGGTAAATCGACTTTGTTAAAATAGTCAAGCTAAATCACTGAGTTAATATACAAGCAAACAACAACATCAAGCCCTGAAGAAGAGAGAAAGCCTGAATCAAGCACAGGCCGAAGCAGGCAAAGGTAGCTACCTGTAAGAGGGAGTAAATGATGGACTTACCAAATAAAGACTTCAAAGCAGCCATTATAAACATATTTAAAAGCAAAAGGAAAACATGTTTAAAGAAATAAAGATATGATGACATGTCTTATTAAATAAAGAACATGAATAAATTCAGGAGTTGAAGAGTACATTGATATAAATTTTAAAATTTATTAAAGAGCACAACAGTATATTTGAACTAGAAGAAGACTCAGAAGACTTGAAGATAGGCTAACAAAGGTTAAACGATATGAAAAACAGAGAGAAGACAGAATGAAGAGAAATGGAAGAATTTCAGAGAAATGTGGGACGCTATTAAATGCAATGGGAATACCAGGAAGACAGGAGACAGAGAAAACAGCAGAAATAATATTGAAGACCTAATGGATGAAATCTTCCCAAATTTGATGAAACATTTGATCTATATACCCAACAATCTCACTTAACTCCAAGCAGGATAAATGCAGAAGATCCACATCAAGACTCGTTATAGTAAAAAAAGTTTAAAGACAAAGAAAATATCTTGAAAGCAGCATGGTAGAAGTTATTCAGTATGTATAAGGAACTGCAATGAGATTATCCGTTGATTTCTGATTAGAATTAGTGGAAGCTAGAAAGCAGTGGAATGTTATATTCAAGTGCTAAAAGAAAAAAAAAATGTCAAACAAGTTTTTTATGTACACAAAAACTACATTTCATAAATGGAATTCGAATAAGACACTACCAGACAAATAAAAGTGAGAGAGAGAGAGAGAGAGAGCAGGGATAGGTCACTAACAGACCTGCCTTCTGTCTTAAAATAGTATTAAAGTAAATCCTTTAGGCTTAAGTTAAGGAATCCCAGACAATATTTCAAGTTCATTGGAAAAAAAAAAAAACTGAACACTGGTGAAGATAATTATATAATCATAAAAGACTATATAAATGCATATTGGTCTTCTTTCTTCCTCCAACTGATTTAAAAAGAAATTCTATAAACAATATTTATATAACTGTACTGTTGGGTTTACAACAGTACAGATATGTTTATTTGACAATAAAATGACAAATGAGGTGGCTGGGAGTAAACCTGTCCGGGATTAAGAAACAAGAGACAACAGACATAGAAAACAAAAGTAAAATGGCAGTCATAAAAATAGATCTATAACAATCCAGTCAAAAGATAGAGGATGTCAGACTGACTTGACCAAAACCAGACAATCAAAAAATGGAGACACATTTAGATTCAAATATACAAATAATTTGAAAGTAAAAGAATGGTGAAAAAACTCATGCAAACAGCACTCATAAGAAAGTTGAAATGGCTATACTAATACCAGACAAAACCTGTGAAAATCAGTTAATGTAATACATCATATTAAACGAATAAAGGACAAAAACACATGACAATTTCAATAGACTCAGAAATAACATTTGACAAAATCTAACCTGATTTCATGATAAAAACTGTCAACAAAGTAGGAAATGAAGGGCAATTCTTCAGCCTGATAAGGGATCATCTGTGAAAAACCCATCGTGAACATCATTTGTAATGGTGAATGATGGAAGCTTTCACCCTATGATCAGGAACAAAACCTACATTTATACTCTCCTCATTTTTATTCACTTCTACTCACTTCTTTTCCTGTAAGTTAAGCCGTGGAAATTAGGTAAAAATAAAAGATTCAAATTGAAAAGGAAAAATTAAACTCTATTTGTAGATGGTATGATTTTGTGTATAGAATATCCGAAGGAATTGGCACTTGGTTAAAAAACTATTAGAACTAATAAATGGGTTCAGCAAGTTTTCAGGACACAAGTTAAATATAAAGATCAATTGTATTTATATACATTAGCAATGAACATTCCAAAAAAATTAAGGAAACAATTTCATTAACAATAGCATAAAAATAATAATTAGGAATAAATTTTTTAAGAGAAGTGTAATTTTACATTCTGAAAACTGTAAAACCTTATTGAAATAAAACCTAAAATAAGATCTTGCTTGTGGATTAGATGAAATAATAATGTTAAAAATAGCAATAATCTCCAAATTGGTCTACAGATTCACTGTAACTCTTCTCTATTAAAATTCACATTTTTCGGTGGGGGAGAGGGAAATTCATATGGGAACTCACTGAATTTAGTGTAGCTAAACTGATATTGAAAAGATGAACACAGCTGGAGAACTTTATACTTCCAAATTTTAAAACTTACTGTAAAGATATGTAAATCAAGAGAGTATGGTATTGACATAAGGATAGACATATAGATCAATGGAACACAATTGAGAATCCAGAGATAAATCATTATATTTAAAGTCAATTGATTTATAGCAAAGGATCGATGACAATTAATGGGCGAAATGGTGCTCAGACAACTGGATATCCACATACAAAGAAAGTTAAGTTGGACTCCTTTCTTGTATCATATAAAAATTAACTCAAAAAGTATAAATACCTACATATAAGAGCTAAAATTATAAAATAGAATAAGATATAAGATTAAATCTTTGTGACCTAATGTTAGGAAAAGACTTTTTAGATAAGAAACCACAGCATAAGTGAAAAAAATAGATAGATAGACAGACAGACAGATAGACAGATAGATAAACTGGACTGCAGCAACACTAAAAACTTTTTTTTGCTTAAAAAGACATCATCAAAAAAAATGAAAAGACAAATTACAAGATGGGAAAAATTGTAATTTATTTATATATCTGTTAAGGGGTTAATATCTAGAATATATACAATAACTTTTATAATTCAACAATAGAAGAAAAATGGCCCAATTAAAAATTGGGCAAAAGATCTTGTTGTCAGCGGTTCTCAAGAACACTCGTGTTCTGTGATTCACTAGAAGGACTCATAGAACTGTGTGTTACGTTTACAGTTATGGTTTGTTACAGTAAAAGAACAGGGAATAAAATCAGCAAAGGGAAAAGCAGCATGAGTCCCTGAGTGACCAGACACGAGCTTCCAGCTGTCCTCTCATTGGAGCCATACGGACATTGCCTAATTCTTCCCATAGTGATGTATGACAACAGCACAAAGTATTGCCCACTAGGGAAGCACACTTGAGCCTAGGTGTTCAGGTCTTCATTGGGGTCAATCAGGTAAGCATAAAATGCACATGTGGCTGATCTTTATTACTCAGTGTCCTACACCTCCAGAGGTCAAACTAATCAAATCATGTGGCCTAAGTCCCCCACCATAAATAGCATTGTAGAATAAACTCTCTATCTGGTATGGCCCAAGATCCCAGGAAAACAAAGAAACTCTTATCATGCAGGATGTTGCAAGGGCTTAGAGGTTTTGTCTCAGAAGCCAGTCAAGGAGCAGAACTTTCTTGGTTCTTTGGAATGTGTCAGGTGTTAACTGCAAAGATCTAATAAACATTTCTCCAAAGAGTATATACAAATGCCCCATAAGAACATGGAAAGGTTCTTCAAATTTTTAGCAGTTAAGGAATTAAAACCAAAACTATTTGATAACACTTGATACCTAAGAGAAAGTTTATGATAAAAAAGACAGATTATAACAAATATTGGTGAGGATGCAGAGAAAGTGGAACCCTGAGAATGTACAACAGAGGAGTGGCTTTGTAAAACATTGTGGCAATTCCTTAAAAAACATAAAGATAAAAATTTAATAAAAGGTTTAAAAGTTAAACAAAAATATTATTTGTTACTAATGTTACTGTATGACCCAGAAATTCCATTCTCAAGTGGACATATCCAAAAAGAAATAAAAATCTATGTTCACACAATAACTTGGACATGAATGTAGTATTACTCATAATTGCCAGAAAGTGGAAATGACTCACATCTCTATTAACTGATGAATGGATCAATAAAATACTGTCTGTTCACACAATGGGATATTATCAGCAATAAAAAAGAATAATGCTACAACATGGACACCTTGAAAACATTATGTTAAATGAAGCAAGCCTGTCACAAAAGACCGCACGTTACTTGATCCTATTTGTGTGAAATGGCCAGAATAGTCAACTCTGTAGAGAAAGTGGAGTAATATTCATCTAGGACATAGGAGGTTGGAGGGATAATTAGCACACTTTCTTTCTGTGTTGATGAGGGTGTTCTATACTTGATTGTGATGATGGTTGCACAACATTGTGAATATATTAAAAAGCAAAATGCTTTTCACACTTTAACTTTACAGCAAATTTTATGGTTTAATGTGTGAATTGTAGGGTATATGGATTATATCTCAATAAAGCTACTGTTAAAAAATCTTTCCAGGAGACATTTGTTTATCTCTCATTGGTCAGAGTTTTTTTCAGTTGGCCATTTCCTGCAGTAAGTGGAGAGGGTGCCTGAGGGAAAAAAGGACCCTTTTAGCTTGGTGCATTATTGACCTGACAAGATTTTATAAAAAGAGAAAGGGGGAATGGATATTGAGTAGGTAAACTCAGTATCTCCAACAGTGTCTAAAGCTTTGTTTATCATGGAGTTCTGAAGATCAGCAGGGTGAACAGTAGATGCTCCCTAAATAGAATCCATTCCCCTCTGATTACAGGCATCAAGAAGTATTTTTTGAAAGAACCACACCTATCATCATATTCTTGTATCCTGGTATTTGTACACAAGGCAAATCTTATATTTATTTAAGCATATTGTTTTCTTCTATTTATTTAAGCATGTTGTTTAAGCATATTCTTTTTATTTAAACATATTCAGCATATTGTTATTCTAGACACGTTAAGCAATCCATGTGTATGTATCCATGGAGAATTGTATATCCAGGTGCCAGAACATGTGTATATTTATACACACACATACGTAATGTCATGTAATATATTCTATATTCTATAAAATACATGTATAATGCATATGCTATATATAATGCATATATACAATAATGCATATATGATCCTGTGTGTGCAGATATATATTATATGTAATAGTTTTCAGTTTCATTCACATAAGGATGCAGTATGGAAAGTATATCTCTTGCAAATGCCTAGAAACTTATCAGTGAACCTTATTTGTTGTCGTAATTCATGGATAAATACCAACGTGTTACTTAGTCAACATGTTATCATGCAGCTAGTTAGTGACACAGTCTGGAAAATATTATTCTTTAAGTTAGGGTGGCCCTTGGAATTGTGTTCTCTGAGGGAAAAAACAGGGGTGATGCATCCTGCATCTCCACCTGCTAGTCTTTTATGTCATGTGATACATCTTAAAGTTCATGTAGAATTATATTACTCCTTCCTTACAAACCTCCATTCAAACTCCAATGGTTGTTTAAATAACTATGAAAAATAATAACTTCTGTGGCTTGCCATTTTCCACGGTAGGCCTGTTCCATCATTTCTTCCCAAACTTCTGTCCTGGTGCTTACTCTTGTCTCCCCAAGTTTCCAAGTGATACTACTCTTGCTGTCTCAGATGGGACTCTGATGAATTCCTGTGCCTTTTCTTCTTTCTCCCTGGAATTACCTCTCTGACTCCTAACTTTCCATGCCAAGTCCAGCTCATTCTTCAAGGTACATTATTGATTATATTTCTGTCATATTGTGTTTTCTTAGCCTTCCATATTCCACCTTTGAATACTTCTTTATTTGCATTTTTGCATGGCATTTATGTTCATTTGACTTGGGTTCTAAATATTTAAGAAACTTTATGTAATTAAAGATGCAAGTCTTTTCATTGAAATAACTGTGTCCTATATTTATATCTTAAAAACCTGAAGTTGCTTAAGGAAGGGGTTCAAGACATCAAAGAGAGTGTTAGTGAATCATTACTGAGTGATGTTATAGTCACTTCTTGAATTTAATTATGCATTAACACCTTGCACTCTACCAATATCCAGCAACAAAATATGTTCCAATACAAGGGAAAACAGAGCATGTAGAAGGAGATGACTGTGGGAATACATGAGTACCAGGGGGGCCAGATGGGCACTCAGAAAATAAACATGCTATTTAGTGAACTGGTACACCAACATATAAAAGTGATCTCATGAGAATCAGATTCAAAGTATGATTACCCAGTTAGAACTTACGAGGTTTTTTAGAGCTCTGTTCATCTTTCAAGTGAAAGAGTTCCAAGAGGCTGCTGCCACCTTTAGGGATTGAAATATTCATCCCAGTGAGAGGACAAAGCAGCTTTGAATAAAACAACCCTTGTGGTTAGCAGAGAGGATACAGAGGTCTTGACCTTGTTTGCTTAGGGTACCATGTTCATTCAGCCTTCCAAATATTTAAAACAGGAAAAGTGTCATATGTATGTTTAAAAGTTCATTGATACGTGCCTCCTGGGACCAAATATTACTTCCAGTATTTTTCCAGTCATTCAATGTTTCAAAAAATTATCTACAATCGACAATTTCTTAAGTTCTCTTAAACCTAGTAATTGTCCTCGCTCACAACAGTGCTAGAAATCACATCTGGAGAGGTATAGGATAATGGAAGTCTTTAAAAACAAGTTGTTCTTTGAAAAAAATTAAAAAACACACAGCTGTGGTACTTACAGCATTATACTGTTCTTCTGAAACGTAGGAAAAGGAGAAACTGTTGAAAGTCATATGACAGGTTATTATTCGGTTAATGTGAAGTGTTCATCTGACAAGCTTATTGAGTTTGATTTGTGTGCATAACCCCACAGCAAATTTACAGTTTATTTGCTCTCTCTCCCCTCCCCCTCCCAAACTGACATCAACAAATGTGCCATCTGAAAAAAAAAAAAAAAGAAAGAAAAAAGAAAAACACCTGGAGTATTAAAGTATTTTAATCAGTATGATTTATGTTAATGGTGCAGAAGAGAATATTTTTTGGTTCTCAAAAACATAACAGGCAATTGATGTGCCATATTGCAGTATGGTTTTAGCTATCAACATGTCAAGATTTAGTTTTGCTGTTAACATTTTACGATTTAGAAGGCCATAAGAGTATGTGCGGTGTAGCAACAACACAGGTTTCATTCCCTCAGCTATATTTATTGGGCTCTCATCTTTTCCTCCGTTTATAGAAAAAAATTGAAAAAGAAAGAAGGCAGGGGAGACAGACAGGCATCCACTCAATATATTTTATTTTCTTTATTATGTCAAGTAATGAGAAATAAAGAGACAGAAAAACCGAGTTCTTAATAGCCTATGCTCAGACCAAATAGGATTCTGGGCGGAAGAATCACAGTATATTTTTATTGGCTTATTATCTCCAACAGATAGCTTAGCCATGTCAGAGAATGTACCATTTGATCCTGGGCTTTCATCAGTCACAAGAGCCCCAGGTTAAGGATGTATTGTGCAAGCTACTTGTCTGGAAGTTCCTGGTAATGGTACCATGTAGCCAAGTAACTGTGAGTGAGAGGCAGCGGAGCATCATCAGAAGGCTCTAATACTGTTCTTCAGATTTAATTCTCTACCAGACAGTGGCTTCAAATGAAAGGACAAAGCTGCAAGCCTGCAGAAACAGGCTTGTAAAAAAAATTGATGTGTAAAGAGTAAATTGGTATAAACTATTAATTTATTACATAATGAGGGCTTATTTTGTAACATTAAAAACAAGTCCATCTTAGGCTGGTCATTATTTTCTGGCTCTATATAGATAATGCACATCTAATATTGGTGCTCCTTGAGAGTACTGTCAATATCAATCTTTATGTAACCATTGATTCTCAAGCCTGATACCAGACACAGACTTCAATTAATGAGATACGTAGTAAATGTACACATATTTATTTCATGATTGAGGGAAAATACTTTAGACTTAGCATACATTTTAAAATAATATTCCACAATGAGCCAGATGGAGTTATTTTTAATATAATTCTATTTTACAGCTTTTTGAAAGGAAGGATTTTCCTTTTAAAATGGAATCAGCTATTTATCAAAAAGAGAGAACATTATGTTCTTGGCTTAGTTTTTCCATGGAGAACTCAACATAAGCAGAAGAAAGAAATTCTGGAATGTGTGTTTTATTTCCCATGCATGCAAAATTGGAGTTGCATAGATGTTAGAGAGAAAGAATACTTAAAAACACAGTGTGTGTCCGCATGTGTGTAAACACCATTAAATGCCATTAATGGATCCTCACATATAAAATTAATATCTTTATTACCAGCTAAATAATTCACCTTTTTGATTCTTTACATCTTATTCTTTTTCAGCATATGCAAAAATATATTTTCTGAGTATTTACATCAAGATAATTAAATGGTGGCTATGTCAGTAATCATCACATTAGTCTCAGAAGTGGCCTAATGGTAAACAGGAAGACATGTGTGTTTATGTGTGCTTATCAGAGGGGCTGTTAGGGGATGAGAAGGAAAGGAGAGAGGGAAGGGGAGGTGGAGAGGGGAGAAGAAGATGAATATTTAGGATCAGGGACATAAAGTTTAAAATAGATTAAGAGGATAGATTTGTTAAATGTTGTTACCAAAAAACTAAAAACAACCCCACCCCACCCCCAAAAACCCCATAAAGAACACAAAGAAATTTTTGGAGGTGATGGATAGCTTTACCTTGGTTTTCGTGATGCTATCATGGATATACGCATATATCCAAACTCATCAAGATGTAAATATTAAATATACGTATTTTTGTACATCAGTTATATCTCAATAAAGCTAAAGAATGGAATATTTTCTCCCACACAGGGAGCAGAATAAACAAGAGAAAGTGTCAGCCTTCACTTGCAAGCCACTCAGCTGAGAATGTCATTGGATTTGGGATATAGATTGCTCTGAAATAAATTTAAAATTTACAACGCAGGATAAGTCATTCCAAGTATTGGCATGTTGATTGTTGCCCACTCAGTCACCTCCTTTATTGAGTGAATAAGGAAGTCACTCCAAACACAGTCCTTTCAATGGCCCCAAACATTCATTTAGCCTTTAGGGCAGTGCTGGTATTCTTCCAAAGATGTTCTAAATGAGTATTTCCTTAGTGTTAAAACAGCAAAATATACTGTCTTATTTCAAATAGCTCAAAATGATTTTGTCTGGCCTATAGTTTATGAACTTCTGTAGCTTTGAGACTAGAAACTTTGAGACCAGGGCTTTTTCATCTTTGTATAAATAAGATAATAAATGTGAAAGTGCCTGGTATATACCAAGCAAATATTTTGCTTCAAAACCTTAGTAAGAACAGGTGGGTATAAATGAAAAAAAAAACACTGATACTATATGTTAGCTCAATTGAAAATGATGCCAAATGATATGAAGTTCCAAAGTAGTAACTCTTGGTATACCAGTACATAGATAGATAGATAGATAGATAGATAGATAGATAGATAGATAGAGCTATAGATATAGATACATAGATATACAGATATATATATGGATATATATAGATACATGGCAAACCATCTTTCAAGTATAGAGATTAAATATTTACCTGAAAAGATCTGATATATTTACTGAATGCCCCATACTACAGTACATAAAACAGGTCATTGTTAAATTATTTACAAATGATAAGCCATTAGAAAACCAATGTGGTGTAAGAAAATATTATTCAAATGTAAAACAAAATTCTTCAAAGTGGTTATAGTAAAAGGCCTAGCAATAGCCATTTCATAAAATGAATTCTGTCTAACAGCATAGCCGCCCATAAAGTGAAATTATGTTCTCTCTGTATATGTCAGCTCTGATGATACCTAATCAATAACTCTGCTGCTGTCAAGTTCAGGTTGAATTTGTGGGGAGGGAAAACATGCTATGTAGGCCACCTATATCATTTCATAAAGAAACATTCATCCGTTTGAACCAAAAAAATCTTTTCAGAAAAGGTAAAGAGAGACAGTTATACTTTTAGGTGAATTATACTTATAGTAACTTGAAATACTTTTAATATCTCTTGAAATAGGCTTAATGGAAGATTAAAATATTTGCGTTTATATCTCAACAATAGTTTAACAGCCTTATATTTACCTAATTTGTAGTATTTACATAATAAGAAAAAAAAGTGGGGGAGACACTTCCATTAAATATACGTATTTTTGAGTCAGTTAGAAGTACCATTGTGGTGTTTCTTGAACTTAGCAACACATTTTTAGAACTCTGTAGTCTTTTATTAGAACCAAATTTTTTGATTTTTTTAAAATTGAAGTACAGTGATTTACAACATTATATTAGCTTCAGATATACAACATAATGATTCTACATTTTTACAGATTATACTCCATTTAAAGGTATTATGAAATACTGTCCATATTCCCTGTGCTGTACAGTATATCCTTGTAGCTTACTTATTTTATATGTAGAAGTTTAGGCATCTTAATTTGCTACCCCTGTGTTGCCCCACCCCTTTTTCCTCTCTCTACTGGTAACCACTAATTCTCTGTATCTGTGAGTCTGTTTCTGTCAAACCAAATATTTTTATTGTGTTAATAACAATAATACTGTTACTTGTTTAAAGCTGTCTAGTGCTTTTGTTTAATTATATTATTTATTCAGTGTTTAAGCTGTGTAATAATGCGCCATGTATTAGCTGTGCATTATTATCTTGTGAGTGTATTAGGAAACTGAGATTTTAAGACCTTAAGAATATTATTCAAATTAAAAAATAGGAAATGAGAATCATAATTTGTTTCTCCAGTTATCTTACTCCAGTGTCTGTGCCCCATTATCTTAATGATATGTTCCATGAAAATGATTCTCTTATTGAGACACACGTCCTAGTTTTGGTCTCCATGCAGTTTTGACTATCTTTCTTTGACCCTAAAATCTCACTTAGACTTGAAGACTCAACAAAAGTTATCTTTTTTGTTAAGAAAATAATATTTGATGACCCCAAGTGGAAATACCTTCTAATGCATCTTCTCGTCATAACATTTTAATTTCTTTTGTGGAACTCTACCTCAGAAGTCCATTCTGTCCTGTAGTATGTATGCATTTTCCATTACTGTAAAACTTCAACATGCATGTACTTATGTTTTGCAGTAAACTATTTTCTCATTTAGAAAATGCTTATCCTGACCAATATATTGTTAATCTATGATGAAAAAAATGTTGCCTGTGACTGAGTTTCATTTTGTTCAAATACTGAATCCTTACCAAACAATTGCAATAGCATGAAATGTCAGAAAAGAACAAAATATGTAAGAATTTTAATCTAGTAAATTTCTATAATGTTCATCTTTGAATAATAAAGTTAAATAAAGTAAATCCAAAAGTTGAGCTGATGCTTTATTCATAGGTGTTATTTAATGCAAATGAGAATTTAAACTTCAAGATCAAGAAGACAGCCTATTATTTAAGAAATTACAAAAACTTCTATCTTTTTGTTTACTACTTTCTTTTTTATGCTATCTCATTATGTATCTATTTATACCAAATTCAGTAATATTTGTAATTTAGTTTATTTATTTATGTATTAATAGACTAGTTTTTAGTGCAGTTTTCAGTTCACAGCAAAATTGGGCAGAAATTATACACAGTTTCCTTATGCCTTCTGCCCCCACACATGTATACCTTTTCCCGTTTTTACCATCCCTACCAGAGTAGTACATTTGTTATAACTGACAAATTTACATTGACACATCATGATCATCCAGAGTCCATAGTTTACATAATGTTTCACTCTTGGTGCTGCTCTACATTCTATCGATTTGAGCAAATGCATAATTACATATATCCATTACTATAGTATTATACAGAGTACTTTCACTGCCCTTAAAATTCTCTCTACTCCTCTAATTCATTCTTCATTCCTCCCTAACCTATAGCAACCACCCATCTTTTTATTGTCTCCATGGTTTTGTCTTTTCCAGCATGTCACATAGTTGAAATTGTATAATATGTGACCTTTTCAGATTGGCTTTTTCCACTTAGTAATATACATTTAAGGTCCCTTCATGTCTTTTCATGCTTTGATAGATCATTTCTTTTTAGTGCTTAACAATATTCCATTGTCTGGATGTATCACAG
Organism: Camelus bactrianus; assembly: GCF_048773025.1. Classification (NCBI taxonomy): domain Eukaryota; kingdom Metazoa; phylum Chordata; class Mammalia; order Artiodactyla; family Camelidae; genus Camelus; species Camelus bactrianus. The sequence continues at coordinate 21,638,178 of NC_133546.1, read as the reverse complement.
TTATTTATTCATTCACCTGCCGAAGGGCATCTTGGTTGCTTCCAAATTTTGGCAATTACGAATAAGCTGCTATAAATATCCAGGTGCAAATTTTGGTGTGGACATACTCTTCAGCTTCTTTGGGTAAATACCAAGGAGCACAACTGATAATGGATTGTATGGTAACAGTGTATTTAATTTTGTAAGAAACCACCAAATTGTCTTCTGAAATGGATATACTATTTTGTATTCCCACCAGTATTGAGTGAGAATTCCTATTGCTCCACATCTTTGCCAACATTTGGCATTGTCAGTGTTTTGGATTTTGGCTATTGTAATAGGTATGTAGTGGTATTTCACTGTTATTTTAATTGTTATTTTTCTGATGATACAAGATTTGGAGCATCTTTTCATATGCCATCTGTTTATCTTTGGTGAGATGCCTGTTAAGGCCTTTGTCCTATTTTTTTTAATTCTTTTTTTTTAATTGTTGAATTTTAAGAGTTGTTTGTATAGTTTAGATAAGAGCCCTTTATCAGATGTGTCTTTTGCAAATACTTTCTCCCAGACTGTGGCTTTTCTTCTAGTTGTTATGATATTGTCTTTTGAGGAGCAAAATTTTTTAATTTTGATGAAGTCCAGCTTATCAATTATTTCTCTCATAAATTGTGAGTTTGGTGCTATAACTAAAAGTCATTGCTAAACTCAAAATCATCTAGATTTTCTCATGTTATCTTCTAGTAGTTTTATAGTTTTGTGTTTTATATTTAAGACTGTGATCCATTTTGACTTATTTTCTTGTGAAGTGTTTAAGGTTTATGTCTAGATTCATTTTTTTTCTTTTGCATGTACATGTCCAGTTGTTCAAGCATCATTTGTTGAAAAGATATCTTTTATTCAGGGTATTATGTTTATTTTAAAATAATTTTTTTTAAAAAATTACAATAATCTAAATAATACTTGTAAAATACTGAATGAATCAACTAATTTCTACTCCATGTCTTCTCATCCCCAGTTCTACTCCTTAAATTGTTACATCTTGGAACTGAAACAAGAAACACAAAGCATTTTAAAATAATTTTTTAGTAGGTTTGTTTTCTTCTAAAATTTGACGATGGTATGACCATGTTTTTTTAAAAAATTCATTTTCTATGCATTCCATGCACTCCTTAAGCATGTGTATTCAAGTCCTTCATGAGAAACTGTATTTTATTATTTCTTTAGAAAATATTTCTCAGCACTACTAAATTTTCTTTAGTCTGCTGAAATATATATTAGTTAAGTGTTGACACTTTGGATTAATCATTTTTATCTTTTATCAAACTTTTCATACTTTCGAAGAGATTTCTTTGAATTTATCCTTCTATCCTATATTTTCTAGCAATTACCTTGTTCCCTTAGTGTTAATTTTTTACAGCATTTTGTTCTTGTTTGGTGAGTACAGTATCTTCTCTAATATCTCTGAAGATATAGTACTTAGATTATTCTAAATATGCATCATCCTTGTTTACTCCAGAATAATTTTTCTCCTTCTTCATCTTGGTCTCTTTTCCTCTTGTTATAGGATTTCCTGGAATGCTTGGTGACATTGCTTTTCTGTCTGTGTTGGAAAGAATGAGGTAGCAAAAAACTTATGGAGTCTCTTTGTATGTGGGTAGAAATTGTTCTACTGGCAGATTTATTTTCGTATTAGTCAGAAAGTCAATAATTTGAGGAAACCCCAAATGTTACAGCGTGAAGATTTTTCACTGGATATTCTTTAGTTGTGGTTGTCTATGTTTATTATCTATAGCTATTTTCTTATTTGTCCATCAGTCCATCTATCTGTCATTCTACCTATCTGAATAAAAAGTAGGAGTCTGAAAATTAAATGGATTTGAAAAAAATAACATTGCCTAATAAAACTCTTATTTGTATATGAAAACTTCTAAGCGTAATGAGTAGAAAGAAAATCAAACTAGTTGCTGGGATTAAAAAAAACAGTTGGTATTAAGCAAGAGTTATTGGATTTGAATAAACTATACCCTTCTCATCAAGGATCTTTAAGTCAAGCTTGCTTCATGAGTTCTGGAGGAAGCACAAAAGCATATGCGAAAAGGTTTGTTATTGAGAGCTAAGAAATAAAGGAAAGTGGCATCTCCACTACCTAAGGAGGGAGATTCAGTATATTCAGTGCTTTGTCAGAAAGCTGCATTGCTTTGTAAGGAGTATAAAGTGTTTATAAGCTGGAAAGCATCTAATGTGGGAGAGGAATCTGGTGGGAGACACAGTGAACTTATTGAAGATCTTTTCATGTCAGAATTTTGCTTTGCTGGCCTTGATTATATAAATATTGCAATGGTTTTAATCTCCTGCCTCTCCGCCTCCCAATGCCTCTGTGATTGTCCTCAGTCTTCAGTTCTGTGACAGCATACTGGCACAGTTCACTTGAGCCATCAGTAAGGAAAGTGAAGCTACTGCTTAGGTTTTCTGATAAAGCAGAGATCTAATGTGAATTAAGACAAATGTCCTTCCTGCCATTCTCGTATTTGAAGGCAAAACTTCCCTATAACTTACCAAGGAGGAACAAAAGTTTATTTTTAAAAGTTTAGTATCTGTAAAACATGAAAGTCTAACCTGTTACCACCTCCAGTGTTCACTCTCTGGCAATGATCAATGTCTCACCTCAATCCATTTCTCCTTCCTTCCATCAACATGCTTGTCCTGTGAGTTGGGTCTTCTGAACCTGTCAGCTTTTCAAAATAAAAACTATTAATTTATATAATTAATTTCCACCTAGGAGGTTGCATCTTCCAGGGTTACTTCTGCCAGTATACTTGGCACTTTTTCAGTGATTTTCAAGAATTACAGATCTTTAACAAAAGGGAGGCATCACTACTGATAATGAAAAAAATTGTTACAGACGAGCGGTAAAGATTATTATAGCTCTTCTGAAAATATTTTCTAAACACCTGGGAGTTGAGTTGGGAGGATTTCTCAGCTGTAATTCATCACATAGTAATTAATACATATAAAGCTGGCTTTGACTAAAGTAGCTACCCGTTGAACATTGCTGATCCATGTCTTACTTCATTGGAACACCTGCCCTCCTCCTACTACGTTTAAAATAACAACAATGACAATGAGATGGAAAAGAGGCAATAGAACAAACAACCATTAATAGAAGCACTAGATGCCAATAAAAAATGTAAACACTGAGAGTCACACTTCAGATGACATTGTGGACCGCCTGGGTGTACTTTATGAAACATTATACTCAAGAGACAGTGAATTATAATTAATATGTTGGCTTTGAATTTCAACCTCAGATTGAGACTACTGATACTAGGATCCTAGGTCAAAGTGAATTTGGAAATGGATGTTGATTCAAAGTAGTTAAAACATATTTATTGGGGCCACAGAGTTGCATAAATTTCTGGCCTAGGAATTGAGGCAGCTGGCGAAGGAGATCGAGGTGAAGCTGCAGGAGCTGCCGCCCAACTGCTTCCCACCGCTAGAAAACAAGCCCGCAGATCAGTGACGTTGTGTGTGAGCAGCATTGGCTGAGGCATCTCCCCCACACCTAGAGTACAGTGACTGCAGCTTTACTTCTATTTCTACATTCCGTGCTTTGCACAAATGTTTCTTGTGGCTAACCCTAACCAGGAACCTCGCAGGGAAGGAAATTCTGGGGAAATGTAGTTTTGGCTTAGCTAAGCTGAAATGGTACAAAACCACTACAATTGGTAATGATGAAAGTGCAGAATTGCCTTATATGTGCATTCTCCCCTATTTGTGCAGTTGCTGTACTGAGCAGGAGCTGAGTAATTAAAATCTCACCATCAGAGGTGTCATTATCAGAACCCTGTTGGGGCTCTCAGATGTGAAGTCAAGCATGGTACTTGATTGTATAGCATCCTGTGGATCCCTGCACCTTATCAGCAGCCAGGGATTCTTTTGATGGCAGAGCAATAAAAATATACATTTTATAGCTCTAAAATGAATAATACACCTATATCTATAAAAGCTAATAAATCCTTTATCCTTCTTTCCACTGCATTTGTACACACACACACACACAGAGCACATAGCCTAAAGTAATATCATAAATTACCTCAACATTAAAGAGAAAGATTGTTCTGGGTGAGTGTATTTAAGAAAAGTACTGTAAATGCATACAGAGATGACACATGTGCAAATAAAATGAAGGGAATTTGGTTTTGATCTAATGGTTTCATCGATTTTTCCTAAGCATGATTGTAATTACCTGCACAGGAGCTTAAAATAATATGTGCAGTAAGTTTCAGGAGTTATCTTATTAAATGAATACGTTATTTGTATTCTATATGGAAATGAGCGTGTGTGTTTTGACTTTATGCATGAGGCTTGGACCCCCCTGGGTATCCTGGGGGGACCAGACACAGCTGATTTCTTCATCTGCAAGGCAGAAGCCTGACAGGCACAGATGTGAGCTGCTCCAGCTTTAGGTGTGAAAGCTGCTTTGTGAAGCCAGAATTCAGGCAATTAAGCAAGTCCCCCTCCTGGTAAGCTGGTAGTTAGCCAGGCCACTGTCAGTGCTGCCCACACCGCTTAAGGCAGAGAGCTTGGTGAGATGGAATACCTGAAGCTTCTGCTGGAAAAGAACAAAGACTCAAAACCGAAAATGTTAAGGACCTCCTTTATAAAACTGCTTTAGCCCTTGGCTCTGCATTCTATGGGCAGATTCAAATAAAATATAAAGAACATATAAAGAATCCAAGACAATATCATCACTAATCATGTATAGTCCTTAGAGTTAGCAAACACACATTATTCATTGCATATGGTTATATATTAATTATGTATTATATACCTAACTTAATTTTTACAACCCTAAAATATCTATATCAGTATTACTTAGAGATTAGGAAACTGTGACTCCATGGGGTTCAATGCCTTATTGTAAGTTATACAGACTGTAAGTAGCCAAGACAGGACAGAAACACAGATTTCCCTACTATCAATCTCAGGGTCCGCTTTAAATCCTTTCTAAGCAGACAGGACACACATGAGTTAGTAAAATAAACAGCGAGTTTAACTGGGCTCTCCAGCACAGGGGTCTTGTATTACTCTCTGGTTTTCATGCATCAGTTATTAAACTAGTTTTACCTTGTCTTTATTTATCCATTAATGTAAGAGTTACTAGTACTTGTGAATTGGCACAGAGCACTTTGACAATTTTCTGAAATAAAAGTTAAAATTGTGAATTGTCACTAGAATCCAAATACTAGTTTGTGTTCTAGATAAGGAGGAAGGGAAGGGAAAATGAAATCAAGCAGCCATGTTATCAGAGATTTCGCTAGGTGCTTAGACATTTTGTCACCAAAAACGAGATTGCTGTCTCCAACAATGAGATCGATACTGTATTAGTCTCTTCCAAAAGAAGAGACCAACATCAAAGTTAAGGAACTTTTCCCAAGATCAAGGAGAAAGTGAACAGTTCAGCAGGGATTTGAACACTGGCCTGATTGATTCTCAAGGTGAAGGGAGAAAGTGAAAGAAAAAAATGTGTTGAGTATCTCTTCTCTGGCATACGCTGCAATCAATACTTTTCAAGCATTATTTTCTATCTTTATAACAACCCTGTAAAGTTAGTAACTATACACCTATTTTACAAATGAGGAAAAATATACAAATTAACTTAGATTGCCTAAAATCCCAAGGCCAGTAATTGGCAGAGAAGGAAATCGAATGTCTGACTTCAATGTTTATGTTCCTTCCACTAACAGATCCCCCAGATTGCTGGGTATATACATGGAAGTGTAAACAACATACAGGAAATAAATAACTTTGTTAAGACAATAGAATAAAAACAATTCATAAAACAACTAAAGATTGCTGAACCCTCTAATACCTACTACTAAATTAGGATACAATTTTGTGAGTTCTTTTTCCAATAAGCCTCAAAGAATACTGCACTTTGAGAGTGCAGTATTTCATCTATTTTTGGCCAAAATTCTCATAAACACAAGCTTACATGAAGTACTCATCAGGAAGAAAAAGTGCAGTAAACAAGAAATGTAATTAGATACAGTGAATTTTGAATTACATCCTGGGTTACTCTAAATGGAAGGGTAAAAAAAGAAAACTTAAAGGAGAACCAAATTATATACACATTATTATCAACAGACGTAAATGGAACAATATAATAGGGTTATTTAAATGTGTTTTTTACTCAAAAATTTCTACATTGAGTAAAATCAATTATTCTTACCTAGGGTTATGTTAGTTAATATTTAACACTTTACCACTTTAATTGCTCCATAGGGCTAAAAGTTGAATAAATAATATTAACTAAATACATTAATTCCCTTATTGATTATAATACAGTTTAATTAATGGAAATAAACTATTCAATCACATCCTATGAGAACTGTGTTGCTTTCATCATAATTGTCTCTCAAAATGAATTATGTCTGCATAGAAACTCTACTTTCCAGGAGGTAGAACTTAATTCTCTGCACGGACAACCTCCTCCCCTCAGGCCACCGTCACTACGCTGGATGGTGGGCTAGAATTATTGACTCCTCACTTCCAAAGAATAGTGCACAGAAAGGAAAAAAAAATTAACTGAACAGTGGAAAAAGTCTGAAAAACTACCCTAACCAAATGATGAAACAACAAGGTGAATGAGTGATGCCATATAATATCATGTATCCCTGATTGGATGTCAAGAGAAGGGTACTTCACCTCTACATTCTACTTTCCAAAAACCCAGAGCCCTGGTTTAATCACAGGGAAAACACCAGACAGACCCAGACTGCAGGGCATTGCAGAGGACACCTGGTCAGGACTCCTCTAGACTGTCAAATTCATGAAAACCAAGGAAAACTGAGACCAGAGGAGACCAAGGAGAGATGACAATGAATTATGAAGCACCCTGGATTCATTCCCAGACAGAAAGAGCCTGTTATGGAAAAACTGTTGAAATCAAAATGAAGTCTTAAGTTTAGTTATCAGTAATGTGCCAATGTCAGATTTTTAGTTTTGAAAAATGTACCAAGGCTTTTCCTATTACAGATACAGCTGAAGCACCATGCTTAGTCTTCTCCAATTGCATCATCTATCTTTATTTCATAGTAGTAAAGGTTAAAATTGTATTTCTCTAATGTTCCCATGCTTATCTTTATGCCTTCATTGAAAGTGCATTTATCTTTTCAAAAGATTTTATAATACATTTTTAAACTCATATAAATGATAAAATATTTCTACAATTTAATTTTGCATGGTGTATAGTGTTAAAAGTCCATTTATGTTTATATATGAAGTTTTGGTCGATTTATTTCACTGCTTGAGTACCTCAGTGTAATAATGCATTTTATTTTTCACTTAGCTATTCATGGACAATTTGGGTTTCTCCAGTTTTCCACTATTTATACACAGGCTCAGTCTCAGACAATGGCCCAATGTCTCAGGATTTTTACTGGATTTACTATAGATTACTATGTGAATAAATGACATAATAATCATATTAATCCTGCACATAACCATGATGCCTGTATTCATGTATGTCTTAAAAGTTATTCAAAAATTTCATAATTTTCTTCATGAAAGTCTTATATATCTTTTGTTAATTCATGTTGCTATTGTAAATGGTATTTTTAAAGGTACACTTTGTAATAATGGTGGCCAGTATTTAGGAATACAACTAATTTTAATTTACTGATTTAGTGTGTTAAATATTGATACATTTTATAAAATTTCTAACCTCATTTAAATCATTCTCATAATTTTATTGATACAGTTTCTTAGAACTGTGGTACAGGAAATCATATTGATAATAATACCATTTTGGTGGTTTTTTTGGTGCTACTATTCTTATATATTTATCTTATTATTCAATGTTATCTAAAACAATGGTTCTTAACTGGTAAAAAAATTTTGCTTCCCAGGGAACATTTGCCAATGACTGAAGATAATTTTGGTTGTCACAATTGGAAAGGGTGCTACTGGACTGGAGTGGGTAGAGGCCAATAAAGCTGCTAAACATTTACAAAGCTAAAAACAGTCCTCTACAATTGTTACTCAGCCTGAGATGTTGGTACTGTTGAAGTTGAGGAATGCTGATCTAAACCCTCCTTTACACAACTAAATGCAATTGTTTGCAATTCTCTTTTTTAAAGGATTGGATGTTTTCCTATATGTTCAAACTAAGTATCATTTCCTATTTTTTTTTAGAGAATGTTTTTTATTAGGAAAAGTTGCTAACTTACAGATACTTATTCTATACTTGTGAGATAATTTATAATAGGTTAATGTTCCAACTTCCATTAAGTTATTTTCTAGTGGTTAAACTTTCCTTGCATGCCTGGAATAAACTTTGTTGGATCATGATGGAATATTTATTTTGTATATTGTTATATATGATTTGTTGTTATTTTGCAAACATTTGGTAGTTCTGTTTGTAAACTATCCCTACCTTATGTGTATTATATTCTTGTCTTTAAGTGTACTTTGGCCTAGTCTTTAGGCAAATCTACAACACTCTATTAATCATTAATATACCTGAAATGCAATTCTCACTCAATAGCATTAAATAAAATGTTTTTGAAAAAAGCCTAGACTGAAGCACTTGTAGTGTAATACAGAGTAATAATGTGGCTGTGTGTAATAATGGAGTAGTCATGGGCTATTCTCATTCTACTTTTCTCTGTTCCAAAGATTAGGTTCTCTGGAAGCAGATGTTAAAGCAGACTGAGATACACCTTATTAGTGATCAACAGCTGTGACGAGAAGAAACGGCAGAATTTGGCACAGGAAAAACTCAAATTGCAATCCAGACCCAGTGAAACTGTAGTCTACCCTGGAGGGAAGCTCTGGAATGAGTAGTGTCCTTCAGAATGTCTCATGTTGAGTCCAAGTGGCTGGGTCTTTATATCCTCTTGTTCTGTCACTGCTTGTCATCAGGTTAGGGAATGGTAAAGTCTCAGGAGAAGGAATCTTTGCAACTGAGACAGACTGAGGGAACTGAGAAGTGAAGGCTCTCTGTTAAACTTAACCCAAAAACTGGAAAGAAAGTCTTCTCTTTAAGGGAAATATGGGCATAAATATATTTATGTGAAAAGTATAAGGTTTGTGTCAAGATTCATTTTATTTTGCATATGAATGCCCAAGTTTTTTCAAGCACTGTTTATTGAAATGACCATCATTTATCCAGTGAATTGCCTTTGTTACTTTATCAAAGATCAGTTGAATATAGTTGTGTCAATCTATTTCTGGGTTCTCTATTCTTTTCCATCATCTGTTTATTCTTTTGCCAATTTTACATTCTTTTAATGTAGACTTACATTGTCTTGAAATTAAGTATTGTAAGTTCTCCAATTTTGTTCATCTTTAGTATTCTGTTCACTATTTGTTTCCTTTGACTTTCCACAAATAAGTATGTCAGTATCTGAAAAATTACTTGCTGAGATTTTCACTGGTATTGCACTGAATATAAACAACAAGTTAGGAAAATTTGTTCTCTTAACACTATTGAATCCTCTAATCAATGAATGCAGAATATCTCATGATTTATGTAGATTTTAAGGTTTTCTTTTTCAGTCAAAGTTTATAGTTTTCCACATATATGTCATATACACATTATGTTAGATGTATACCTATTTAATTCACTTTATGGATACAATAGAAAATGATTCTAATAATTATATATAAATATTGATTTATACAGATATAGGTTTTTATATAGAGATATTGATTTTTAGAAGTCCGCTTGTTCATTTCTGGTAGATGTAAAAGCAGTTGAATTTTGTATATTAACCCTTGCTTAATTCCAGGAACTTTGGTGGGATTCTTTGGGATTTTCTAAGTAAACTTTCATGCCATCTGCTAATAGAGATGGTTTTATTTCCTTCTTTCCAACCTGAATAGTTTTATTTCCTTTTCTTATCTTACTGGGTTAGGTAGGATTGAGAGTACAGTGTAGGTGTGGTATAAGTATGTGTGGTAAGGGAGGTATTTCTTACTTTATTCCTAATTTTATGAGCAAAGTGATCAGTTTCTCACTATTATGAGGTTCATTGTAGCTATTTTTGTAGATGTTCTTCATCACATTAAGATAGTTTTTCTTTATTCCTAGTTTGCGGGAAGCTTTTATTACTAATGAGCATTGGATTTTGTCAAATGCATTTTTTGCATCAATTAATATGATGCTAGGATTTTTTTTCTTCAGTCTGTTGATTTGATAGATTATATTTGATTTATTTGCAGATATTGAGCTTTGCATACCTGGAATAAATCTCTCTTGATTATGGTATATAATTTGTTTTATACATTTTTGGATTTGCTTTGGTAATATTTTGTAGAGAAGTTTTGTGTCTATTGTAATAGATATCCACCTCTAGTTTTTCTTTTTTATAATACCTTTATCTGATTTAGTATATAATACTGGATTCATAGAATGAGTTAGAAAGTATTCCTTTGGGTTCTAATTTCTGGAATGACTTGTTATCATTTCTAACATTAAATGTTTGATAGGATTTACAGTATTAACATTTGTGCATAGTGATTTTTGGGGGAAGGTAATTAGTTATAAACGAATTTTTTTAAGAAGTACAAGGCTATTCAAACTATCTTTTCCTCCTTGTGTGAATTTTTGTAATTTATCTTTCACTGAATGTCCATCTAAATTCTCAAATTTGTGGACCTAGATCTGTTCATGTTATGCCTTGATTTTCCTTTCAGTGTCCATGGACTGAGTATTACTTCTCTTTCATTTGTGATATTAATAATTTGTATCTTCTTCGCTTTTTTTTCCTTGCTTAGTTTGGCTAGAGATTTATCAAGTTTACGGATCTTTGCAAAGACTCATCTTACAGTCTTACAGCTTTGCTGACATATTTTTTTGTTTACAATATTACTCTTTTCTACTACAATTTTTGTTACTTTTTAACTGCTTATTTTGTGTTCAAATTTCTTTTCCTTTAGTTTCTTAAGTTGGAAGCTTAGGTTATTAATTTTAAATCTTTCTAGTTTTCTAATATAAACATTCAGTGCTATAATTTTCCCTCTAAATATTGCTTTGCTGCATCTCACAAATCTTGATAAGTTGTATTTTCATTTTAATTTGGTTAAAATATTTTAAAATTGCCCTTGAGACTTTTTTGACCCATGTGTGATTTAGAAGTATGTTGTTTATTCTTCAAATATTGGGGATTTTCCAGCAGTTTTTCCATTACTGATTTCCATTGTGATATGAGAACATGACTGTATGATTTCTATTCTTTTAAATTTGTTCATGTGTGTTTTATGTCCAGAAAACGGTCTATCTTGGTGAAAGTTCCATGAAAATTTGAGAAGAATGTGTCTTCTACTCTTCTTGGATGGAGTTTCCTAAATATGAATTAGATAAAGTTGATTGACAGTTCTCTTCAGGTCAACTCTATCCTTATTTTCTGCCTGTTTGCCTTATCAATTACTAGTGATAATGATAACTAATAGTAACTAAGAGAGTGGATTGGCCTATTTTTCCTTTCAATTTTTTTCTGTTTTTGCCTCAGGTTTTTGTTTAGATGGGTGAGTGAATATGCATCTAGCACTGTTACACTTGATGATTTTATTTACTCTACACTTGATGATTTTATTTACTCTGAAGTGTACTTTGTCTAGTTACACTAGCTCTCTGTTGATTTGTGTTAGCATTACATATCATTTTCCATCTTTCTAACTTTACCCTATCAGAGTCTTTATATTTAAACTGTATTTTTATAGATAACACATGGCTTCGGGTTTTTTTTTTAATCTATTTTGACCATTTCCCATCTTTGTTTTTCAGCTGGTGTCTTAAAATGATTACTGATATATTTAGATTAATATGAGCAATATTTTAAACTTTTATATTAATTGCCAGAGATTCCTTTTTCTGCCTGTTCTGATTTTAATTGAGTTTTCATTATTTGATTTTATCTCCTTAGTTTAGCACATTAATTTTTACCTCTTTTTTAAAAAATAATAATTTCCCTAGAGTTTACAATATACATTTACTAGTATACATTTTTACTAATCTCAGTTTATATTCAAACAATCTTATTCTTTGTCTGGAATACAAGTGTCATATCAGAGTACTCCTAATTCCTCCCTCCTACCCTGTGACATTTATGTCACTCATTTCACTTATCCATATGCTAATAAATTAACCAATACATTATCAATGTTATTGTTTTAAATGAACAGTTATATTTTAGAACAATTAAAAATAAGAAAAATAGAAGATTGTATTTTTCTTTTCTTTATTTTTCTTTTTCATGTAGATATAAGTTTATTATCTATATTATTGTTCTTCTGCCTGAAGAATATCTTCTAAATTCTTACAGGGTAGGTCTACTGGCAATTGAGTCCCTTTTTGTTTGAGAACATCTTTATTTCTCTTTCAGTTTTGAAGGGTAACTTTATTGGAAGTAGACATGGCCAGAGAGAAGAAGAGCCTCTAGAATGTGCAACAGATTTAAAATTTTTAACTTTTCTTGGAATTTTTTTAGGGGGAGTGCAGATTTTTATATCAACTTATTCCCCCCCCAAAATAGAATATGAACAATTTAAAGATACAATACTCATATAAAAAAGATATCAAGGGGATACGAAGCAAGATGGCAGAGTAGAAGGACACTTGTAGCTCACCCTCTCCCACAAATACACCAAAACTCACATCTACGGACCTACTCAGCCAACCAGAGCACCTGCCAAACTCTGACAGAACATCGCCCTCTTCGAAAGACAAAGACACCAAAAATCTGGTAGGAGAAAAGGAAAAAAGAAAGAAGAAAAAGCAAAACAGTGCGGGACTGATCCCACGGGGAGGAAGCAGCAAAGGAGGACTGGCGCTCGTTTGCTGGGTCTCTCCTCTCCAACAGAGAGGCCAGCGGGACGGAGGGGAAGCCTCCGAGGCTCAGATCTGCCCCGAGCACCCCTTAACCGACAGAACTGAGTTAAACAGGCACAAAGGGTCCCTGTGACACCCAGCCTGAGACGTAAGCCAGCAGCTGGGGGCCGGGACAGGCCACCCGAGCTGGGCAGAGGACTGGGGTGGCTGCACTGAGGCAGTCCCGGGGGACTGCAGGGGGCTGTGCGCTGTGGCTGGAAGGGGATGCAGCAGAACAACCTCGGTCCCCCATAATTGCGAAAAAAGCAAAGCAATACGGCTGGTGTGCCCTGGGAGGGGAGAGGCACCATAGTCTTTGTCTCCTCAGACCTGCACCGCCATTACTGGCACTTCTCACGAGAAGAGAGGTGGGGCTCAGCCACAGCTGCCATCTCTTCCTGGGCGCAGCACCCAGGCGGGGGCAGGACCAAGACCTGAATCTGCACCCAGTGGCTCTGGAACCTCCTAGGCAGGACTGAGACTTGTTTACAGCCCAAGGCAGATAGGATCTTTCTGCCCTGGCATCTCAGAGAACTCGTGCCAAGACAAACAAGGAGCTGAGATTTGGCACGGAGCAGGGGCAGGGCCTTTCTGCAGTCTTCCCCAAGCCTGCCTTCAGAGCACTGACCCAAGGTGGAGCAGGCAGCTGCACAGAGCAGCAGAGCAACCCGCACCAGGAGATGGCAGGCGGCAACCTGCTTTCCTGACAGGAATGCAGCACCTGACCACAGTGCTGGGAGGGGGCGCAATCCGCCCACTTGCCTCACCCAAGTGCAGCATCTGACTGCAGAATCAGGAGGGGGAGTGACTCACCTGCCCACCCACTGGGTAAGAGCTCAGCACATGACCCAGTGGTGGGAGGGGGCACGATCTGCTAGCCGACAGCCACTGGGAGCAGCACAGACGAGGGCACCAACAGAGGGCCTCTGGAAACAGCAAGCTGAGTTCGTGAAACAGGGTGAAAACACAATGACCTTTCAATAAAATCATTGAGAGCACACCGGAGAACTAGATAACTGATACTCCTTAAGCCACAGTGCCAGAGAGATATGAGCAATATGAAGAAGCAAAGGAACCATTCCCAATTAAAACATCAAGAGAAATCCCCTGAAAACACAATCAAGGAAATAGACATTGATGGCCTACTAGATCAAGATTTCAAAAAAGGAGTGATCAAAGTACTGAAGGAACTAAAAGAAATAGTGTTTAAAGACATAAAATATGTCAAAAATGAAATAGAAGCCATAAAGAATAATCAAGTACAATTAGTAAACTCATTTGCCGAGATGAGAGCTGACCTAAAGTCTGTACAAAGCAGGCTAGATAATGCAGAGGAACAAATCAGTGACCTAGGAGACAGGACAACAGAAAGCACCCAATCACAACAGCTGAGAGAAAAACAATGAAAAACAATGAAAACAATATAAGGGACCTATGGGATAATATAAAGCATGCCAATCTACACATAATAGGGGTTCCAGAAGGGGAAGAAAGAACAAAGGGGATTGAAAAGGTACTGGAAGAAATCATGACTGAAAACTTCCCAAACCTAAAGGAATCAGATATCCAAGTACAGGAGGCTCAGAGGGTCCCAAACAGGAAGAACCCAAACAGACCCACACCCAAGACATATCATCATCAAGATGGCCAGAGTCAAGGATAAAGAAATGATTCTAAAGGCAGCAAGAGAAAAACAAAGAGTGAATTACAAGGGAACCCCTAGAAGGCTCTCAGCTGATTTCTCTACACAAACACTACAGGCCAGAAGGGAGTGGCAAGACATATTCAAAGTCCTGAATGAAAAAAAGATGCAGCCTAGGATACTCTATCCAGCAAGGCTATCCTTTAGAATAGAAGGAGAGATACAGAACTTCACAGACAAGCAAAAACTAAAAGAGTTTAGCAACACTAAACCCATGCTAAAAGAAATATTGACAGGTCTACTCTAAATAGAAAAGAAGCAGGATGCTACACAAATGAGAAACTCAGAACTGGAAAGGAGGTAACTGCCATGAATTACAAAAAGAATAAACACAAAATTGTAAAAGAAGACATCTAAATCATTAAGAGTGGGAGAGGGAAGCAAGGAAAGCCACTGTGGAAAACAGTATGGAGATTCCTCAAAAGACTAGGAATAGACTTACCTTATGACCCAGGAATCCCACTCCTGGCCATATATCCAGAAGAAACCCTACTTCAGAATGACGCCTGCACCCCAATGTTCATAGCAGCACTATTTACAATAGCCAAGACATGGAAACAGACTAAATGTCCATCAACAGATGGCTTGATAAAGAAGAAGTGGTATATTTATGCAATGGAATACTATTCAGCCATAAAAACCAACAACATAACGCCATCTGCAGCAACATGGATGTTCCTGGAGAATGTCATTCTAAGTGAAGTAAGCCAGAAAGAGAAAGAAAAATACCATATGAGGAATCTAAAAAGAAACCATAAATACAAAACAGGAACAGACTCATAGACATAGAATACAAACTTGTGGTTGCCCATGAGGCAGGGGGTGGGAAGGGACAGACTGGGATTTTAAAATGCAGAATAGATAAACAAGATTATACTGTATAGCACAGGGAAATATATACAAGATCTTGTGGTAGCTCATAGCGGAAAAAAAATTGTGACGGTGAATATATACATATTCGTGTATAACTGAAAAATTGTGCTCTACACTAGAATTTGACACAATATTGTAAAATGACTATCACTCAATAAAAAAATGTAAAAAAAAAAAGATGTCAAGGAAGTCAATGAAAATTGTAAATCATAGCCTTGAAATAGTTCCTTTGATAGTTCAAGCCAACATTTCTAATGTAATCAATTGCACTTCTGAGTAATTTTTTTTAACTTTTTAACTTTCAAAATAATATCACGTACCCACATTCCTCAAACGTTAACATTTTACCATGTTTAATTATTCTTCCTCACTCTCTGTATAAATGTCATTACTTTTCAGAACTCTTTGAGAATATCCGAGGCCCTTTTACCCCTAGAGACTTCAGCATGTATTTCCTAAAAAAAAAAAAAAATATTATATACTTACACAGCACACTTATCACCATCAGGAAATACACAAGGATACATTATTATTATGCAATCCATAGACTTTAGTCAGTTTATCACCCAGAGAGCAGCCCATGCCTGTGACGCATTTCGTTTTCTACTCTTTAGTCTCCTTTAATCTGAGACAGTTCCTTAGTCTTTGTATTTTATGTTCTTGGCAGTTTAAAGAATACAGTCTACTTATTTTGTGGCATGCTTCTCAGTTTGTGTCTGTCTATTGTGTTCTCTCCCTTGTATCCTATCAATTGCTTTGTTCTATTTTTGATGTTGTTAGTGTTAATCTCTTGGTTAAGACTGTATCTGTATCTGCAGAGTTTCTCCAGTGCCCATTTTCTCTTTATAAAAATAGCACCTTGTCAGGGAAGATACCCTGAAATGTTTTCTTCCTCGGCAACTCTTCCCACTCCTCTCCTCTACCCTATCAAAGTTTCAACATCTTTGCCCAGCTGTAGCTGAATCTTTCTGGTGGGTACAGAAGTGACTTTGCTGACCCTCTTTGGCTAAGCTATACTATCCTGTTAATAATGATAGCTTACAGCATCATCTCAGACTCTCGCTCCAGCCTTACTGATTTTGCTAGAGCAATATAGAGATCTCCACTTTCATAGAGTGTGGATGGTGAAATCCATGAAGCTGTCCTGACCTTTATGACCTATTCTTCCCATCTATTTTCTTCAGAGGAATCATCTTTTAATGTCAAAGAAAAAAGTACTGAGGTGCCATGGCCATTTAAGTAGAAAAAACAAAGGCTGCCCTAAAAGTTGAAGAGCGTGCAAGTGAGGTAGTGAATTTAGAGAGAACAACATGCTACGTGGCGTGAGACTCAATTCACTATCATGTTTCAGCCATTTGATGAGCAGCATCTGGTACATGACCTCTAATAAGCCCTGACAGGGTCAGGGCTCTGAGGTTGAGTGCAGAGAGCTACGCCTGTACAAGGCATACATTGTGGAGAGCTTGGAATTTCTGAAGGAGGTTGGAGATTGAGAGAGTTAGTAAACACTGGGGTATTATTTGTGCTGGACCCCCTGGGTTCAACCAAATTTAGACAGAATCAGGCTCTATCAGAACCAAATTCAACTTCATCATGATGTCAACTGTGGAAGTTGTAGTGTTTAGTCATTGTCCTTAAAACCACATTCTGTGCTAGTGGATATCTTCAGAGAGACATTTAAAGGGTAAAGGAAAAAAAAAATTCTAGGAGCAGCATCTGCCCCTCCACCCCTGCTAGGCACAGAAGGGCTTTGTTAAGAAGAGAGAATGGAGAATGAGACAGTTCTATCCCCTTGATTTAAGTGACTTGCTCCTGTCTTCATGAGCCCAAAGTTGGAGCTCTAAATCTCAGAAAATGCACCCTCACTAGAGTTCAGAGCTTAGAACAGTGTTAAGGACACAGCAGGAGCTCAACTGATATGCAAATAATCAAAGGGAGTAGTATATTAGAATACAATGGAAAGTTACAATGAAGCCTCCATATTCTAAGATATGTACATCAGATAGTAGAAAATCATCAGAGAACTCCCTTCCACTATGAAAATTCAAAAGTGCTATTCTCAAACCATTATTTTACTATTTCAGGAATTCTGGATCTAAGGCTGTTCTTTTTGCATTTTGGTTTTTTTTTTTTTTTTTTTTTTTTTTGATTCAAAATTTAGAGCTGAAATTAAGGCTTATTAGCCCATGTGTCATACTAATACATAGGGCTGTAATTCTGTGTGTAAAGCTTGCCCCTGATTTTATTATTCTTTTATTCATATTTTCGCATTTATAGGCCTCTCAATTTTCTAAATATATATACATATGTGTATATATCAGAAATTGTCTTTTGCAAAGACATGCCTCAGAAAATAGTAATTTGCCTTTAATTTGGGCCTCTACAAATCTCAAACCATTCAACTCTCTTAACTTTTAGAATAATTTAATGTTTGTGGAAGACATATCAGAAGTAAATTCAAAGGTTGTATATGCTAATACAGATGACTTGACAAAATTTTTAAAAAGTGAGGAAGAGGGAGAGTTTAGAAATTTAAGAAAAATGTATGATTAGTGTTCAATATCAAAAATGAAACTAAACAATTCTAATGAGATCACAAATATATACTTAACAGGGAAAATGTTTTAAAAGTTGCTCATAATCATGTACTTGTGGTTTAGGTGTTTCTAGGTAACATCGCACTTGAATTCAAAAAGTATAACTTAAATAACATAGATGGCAATTAACATGACATGCTCTTTGCTAGATGATTCAATAGATGTGTGGGATGATGGGTGACTGTAAATTAAGAAAAAATGCTTGAAATGTGAACAGTGGAAATGTACATCTGAATTACTAGATTATATATTAACAGGTTCATATAACTAACTTAATAAAGTTAATATCTATAAAATGTTTCACTGTTTTATCTACATCCTAAAAGTTTACATATTGAAACTGGCCCAGAACATCGTTTGATTATTCCATTGGACAATTAGTGAAAATCTTATAGTCATATGTTTGGGAACATACCTTTGATTATACTACATATGTTTTTATATTTACTTTAAACTGTGGAATAAAGACATCAAACAAATATTAAAATTTAACTATTTATGGGCTTTGTAACAGTATACACTTTCATAATGGATTTTACAGATGAATGTATTATCACAAGTCACTTAAATATTTAATGAGCAAATGTTCTCAAGCAATCAATTATGTTAAGTTTATGTGAATAATGCTATGTTCCTTTAGGACAAGGCTGAGAAATCTAGCTCCAAGTTCACATATTTCTCCTCAGTAAATAGACTAGGATTTGTTTTTTTGTTCATAGTCGTGAGATGGAGATCAACATCTGGTTCCTATGCATTTGTAAGAAGATACTCTTTTTAAATAATATTAAAAATAATTTTTTCTTTATTACATATTTGTTTGTATGTATCCTGTAAAAAATTTTTTTCAGTCACTATTACACATGGGGGTCATGATTGAATTCCTTTTTTTTTCCTCCTTTCATTCCTTCTTAACTTCTCCCCTTTCTTTCTTTTCTCTCCCTTTTTTTTTTATGTCAGTGTGACCTTTGCCAATGTTGTTACAAAAGCCTTATTTCTGATGACTCAATAGTTAAATTTCTTTTTCCTCAATTTCATTCTTCTGTGCAGCAGTGACATCAGGCCAGTGAAAATGAAATGTTATAGTTGACAGTGTTTAATATTATTTGTTCCTGTCACTGTTAACACTTCTATTATTATCAAAACGTTTAGATCAGCACTGTCAGTTCTAAAGGACCTGCTGACATACCAAGGCAAACTTTGATAAACAGTTCTGCTGTATTTTCTCTGTATTTTTATAGCCCTTGTTGGAAAATCTTTTCGTATTCCTCAGGATATTCAGTTTGAAAAAAAACTGATTTTGAAGAGCTCCTCAATTCCACTTTTTATTTCCCACTTGAAGTTTTAATCCTGTTTCTGTCCTCACAGTTGGTTGCTGTGGAGGTGATTAAGATGTCACAAATATAGGATTATTCTGGGCAGAGAGTAAGCCACGGATGATTTTCTAAGGAACAAAGATGTCATTTTCATGTAAATATATCAACCATTTCAAAGTGAGAAAAGGGAATGAAAGACATAAATATGAGATCTGGTAGTACCGATTATAAAAGAAACAGCTAAAGATCAAAATTTCACATGAAATATTAATAGCTCTGAAAAATTTATACCTACACTTCATGTTTTCTGAATTCTTCAGTTCTTTGAATATACATGTGTGGCTCTGCAAATATAAAGCATGTGTATATCGGCATACCCTCCTTAATCTAGGCACTTAATTGAATAATATATATGACCTTGAACAAAGAAGACCAAATTCTTGTTTGGTTTGTAGAAACCAATGTCACTTTATGATTGTACTTTCTAGCCTCCATTGCATTTGAAAGGGCCTTTACAAACAGTAGAATTCTCATGAAGTTGTATATCCTATGTTGAATACATATTAGATGAGAGGGTTTTTTTTTTTTTTTTAAGTAATTTAAATCTGGGAAATTACTGAGCAGGTTATTAATACCTTCTGAGAACCTCCTTCTTACAGTGAACACTGGAAGGTGTTTCCCTGTATAAAGCATAGAATAAGCTTTCACTTAATACTGGTCAAGTTATGACAGAGAACAGACGCGTTACCTCAGAAGAAAAATGCTGCCTTGACAAGTTTTTAAATGGTCTTAGTTAAAGAAACTTTCCTCACTCCATGCTACACCATTTTATAGTTCTACTGATAAGCACACAGCTCCATCTGGGGGCAAGGCCAGACGAGAACATTGAGAGTCTCTTGGTATCTTGGCGGCATAGCTGTCATCTTTGTGCATCCGTCAGCCAGCTTCCTCCATCAACAGCAATGAGCTGCTCAGGGAAGATACTTTAGTAGCCCAAGACCACAAGTATCTCCAGCTAGTGCAGTTCAAAAGATTATTTAATTGGTGACCTCATCACTGTCAATTGTAAAGGACACTGTTAAGGAATCCTAGAACCTTGGACCTTACAATTTGTCTTTTCCTGCTACCTGTTCTATTTCTAGGACATCTCTCTCCTCTGATTTTCTTTCTAATCCATGTTTTTTCTTGCAAGTCTAATTCACATCATTTTGTGAGCTGCCCCCCTCAAATGATCTAAATTTAGCTCTTTTCTCTTTTTATTCTTCACCGTTATTTATAAAATTATGCCTACACTCATATTTTCAAATATCTGTTCTACTTTGATGATTTCTTAGTCCCCATGCAAAGCCCTAACCATTCTCTTACATCTACAGACTCATCCTGTAAGTATAATTGTGAACTACTGACTTTTGCTTGGGTATTGTCCAGACCACTCACAGATAAAATGCTCTAAATTTCTCATCTGGTCCTACTAAACCATTTCTATTTTTTGTTTTCTTCTTTGGAACCTATATATCATCCTTTTTTCTCCCCTTTGTGTCCCAATCCTAAAAACCACAATCAGTTGACAGATTCTGCCAATTTGTGTCCTCAAATAGTCTCAGATCTGTCCTTTATTCTCATCGCCATGACCATACTTATGTTTGGCTGCCTGGAACACTGCAGGAACTTTTTAATAACCAGTTCCTGATATTCAAGCCATTTTTTCAACTGCAGAGATACTTTTTCAAATAGGCGATTTGATTATATCGTCTTTAAAGTCTTCCCCATCTCTGTCAGGGGCAGTCTGATCAAGTGGTTAATGTTACAGAAGTAGACAACTTGGCTTTGAATGCTGGCTTCTCCACTAACTAGTTGGTGAATTTGGGGCAATTTATTTACCCTCTCTGATTCTCATTTTCCTAATATGCAAAGTGGTATTAATATTGGACTTACAGGGTGACTGGGAGAAAGAATTGAATTAATTTCTATAAATCTGTAGTAGCACAACTGTTGGCACATGGTTAAGTACATGATAAATATTAATTGTAGCCCTATTATTATCACAATCATCAGTAGCATTTTGGTCATCAGGGAAAAAGACAAGGTCATGGCATTCAAGACTTTTCGTGCCTACACTTTTTTGCCCATTCAGAGTCACACCCTGATACTCCCCCCAAATAACACCCTCCAAAAGCTTGCTACTCTCTCTTGCCCTTGAAAGAATTTTTCTGTTCGAATGAGTGGTCTACTTCCCCTGCTACTCTTCTTATCATTCCTTCCCTTTATCTGCCTATAAAAACTACAGTTTATCCTCCAAGCCACCATTCAAACTCATCTTTGTGAAACTTTTCCTCGGGCACATAAGCAGTCAGGCAGTCTCTTTTTGCTCTCACACTACCATATGCATGTTTCTAGTGTTGCATCATTTCATTTTTATTTATTCACTGCTTTTCCTAAAAGGCTATGAAGATGTTGGAGAGCAGGAGGTGAGCTTTATTTATATCTTCAGTGCTTTGTAGAGTGTCTGGAAGATCATGGGCACTTAAAATTATTTTTAAATATATGGTAAATACATACTAGATTTACCTTATGAATTGACTGTTTGAAATAAGCCTATTTTTATTTGAGCAGAGAATCCAGGTGGGCTTTCTTTAAATGTATACCTTCAAAATGCTCTTTCTTCTATTAGGGTCATGCTCTACTGATTCCTTTCTTTATGACTCACATTTATTCGGTTATCAAATGTAGATTCTATCTCAAAAATGCCTTGGGAATCTAACCTTTTTTCTCCATCCCAACTAATGAGTTTTTGCCTAGCTGCTAGTATAATGTTTCTAAAAAGAAATCTGACACAGTCCTTCCTCTGCGTATTCTTTAGAACAGGTGAAAATACGTACTATCTAGTTCTAAATGTCCAACAGTCTATCTCTAGAAATTTTTTCCAGTCTTATTTTCCACCATCACCCTAAAGTACACTCAACTCTTTGTATCTTACACCACCGGGTAGAAATCTGGAAAGTCTGTTACTCTTTTGAATCTTTGCATACGCTCTTACGTTTGCCTAAAACGCTCTTCATTCACTTGCAGGACACTAGTTGTCCCCAGATTTCCAGTTCAAATTGCACTTCATTCCTTCTTGTGTTCATTCACTCATTAAATTCATTCATTGGCAAGAACTATCTTCAGTTCCCTGTGTTGGTATACCTCTCCATTTCCCACATCTTTATCACATTATCCTCCCACCACCATACCCAGGCCCAGGTTACTCAGTTAACCCCAAACCTACCCCTGTTTTCCATTCTTAATTCCTCCCTCTAATCTCCCATTTTGGAGTTCATTCTCTCCTGCTTCATCAGGGACCTCACTCTAACAGTTATACCTTTTCTTTCCCAGATTTTTTTCTGTAGTTTTCCTGCTGGGTCTTCCCAGGCAGCATAAAAATATAACTGCCTTCTACATTAACTAGCAAACAAAAATTCTAAATCAATATCTTTCTATCCCACACCTTCAAGCCACTACCATCTATATCTGTCATTTTACTGCCAGAGTTATTGAACTACAGTTCTACCATTAAAGTCTCCATTTCCCTCATCACACCTGTAGTCCTGAATCTAGTGGAAAAAAATCAGGTTTCAACAAGATTGCCAAAATGTCTTTATTGCAAATACAATGATGGTTATTTGTTTATCTTAAAAAAAAAATTCTGCTGTTTTTCAATAGTATTGATTATCCCTTCCTAGATCCATTCTCTCTTCCCCTTGGTTTCCAGGATTCAAGTTTCTCTTGGCTCTCTGACTATATTTTATTATTTTCTTTCCGGGAATCACAATCTTAACTTCTTTCATCTTATGATGCATACTCGCTCCATTTTAACTCATCTATATATGTAACTATTTACAGCTGATTTGTAAAAGACTTCAAAACCTCATCTCCTGCAACAACCTGTAAATTACCTATTGAGTCTTTCTACTTGCATAAGTCAAAGTACTTAAAGCTTAGTGTGATTGAAACAGAACTCAATATCTTTTTCACCCAGGCTTGTTCCTTTTCTTGTACTTCCTATTTTGGTGATTGTTCTCGTTATTCATTCTTTCTCTCAAGAAACAACTTGGAATCCAGCCTGTATTCCTATCACTCTCAATTCCCACTTCCTGCTAATTCTACCTTTGTGATATTGGCCATTTCTCCCCTTCTCTTTCTTTCCACTTGCATTTTGACTCTCATCTTTCTTTCCTGGATGACATCAAAAGCATCTTAACTCATTTACCTGTCTTCAGTCTTCTTTCACTTCATTCATTACACAAAGGATAAATCTGTTTAAAAAATCACATTGTCACTCTACTGCTAAAGACTCTTCTGCACCACAATCTTGCTGATATCCTCCAAAGTCATTTTTTTTCTAATATTTATGGAAAAAAATCACTGTCTCTTGTACCTTCCTTAGTCTTCCACCTATCTACACCTTCTCTATGTTAAGTGCTTTTTTTGTGTTGTTCTCACCTATACCCTGGCCCACTCCAGCTCTTGGTTCTACTTTCTTCTATTTGACCTTCACATGGTCAAATGTTGTGGCAGGATGGCTTCCAGTAGCTCCTGGCCTACAATATAGTGGATTCAAGCCCAGTTTCTTTTTGGTAACATCTATGCAAATGTTGAGTGTCAATCTGTGTGAACTAATTTTGTTCTTCACCCACCCCAGAGTCAATTTGTGAACTGGGCTGCTGGAATAATAGGCTTGGATAATATGCTTACTATTGAAGAGTAACTGTAGCAAGGAGAATCCCATGCAGTGATTGAGTTCAATCATATATTTATCTGTGGAATTTCGGATAGAGCACCACTTGGACAGTGGATTAATGAGGCAGGAAAGGTGTTCTCCAAGGGAAGTCTAAGTGTTATTATGGATGGAGTAGATACCTCTACAATTAATTCTAAACTTGACTGGTCAGACCCAAATAGCATGTGTTTTTGTGATGCCTTTCCTGACCTCTCACTCCTGGTTCGTGTTAGATTATCCAACTCTGAATCTACAGCAATCTGCACTCAAATATATAACACGTTGTTATAAGTTGTAGCCCATAAACTTCTAATGACAGAGGCCTGTTTGCAGTTATTTTTGTCTCCCCAGCACATGGCCCACTCACTGCCTGTCATAAATTTGGCACTCAATAAATGCTCACTTTACTTATGGAACTGAATTAAATAATAAATAAATACCATATTCTAGATCTTGAGTTAAGCTTCAAAGTAGAAACCTCTAACTGCTTCAGAGTTAGTTTTTCCACCTTCATACAGCTTTTTAATGGGATTTATCTATTTGCAGATGTGTCAGTGGAAAGTATCTTATTAATCTTATTAATCTTTGAGCAAATATACTTTGCTCAATAATGTTTGATGAACAAATGAATGATTATGTGAGTGAGTGAATAAATGAATGATGAATTGAGAGTAATTTACTTCCTCAGCTCTCCTGTGCCTCATTAAACACTATGGATTCAGACAGGAAAGATTAAGCAAGAATTCCATCATTGTGCAACTGAGAAACTAGAAACCCTGGAAAGCAAAATTAAAATTGCCATGGAACTTTCTTTGCGACCTTGAGAATGACAGAAGAGAATTTAGGTCTCTGATTCTATGTGCAGAGTTCTTTTTGCTGAGTTGCATTGTCTGAATTCATATTCAAGCATCTCAGTTTTCACTCAGACACTGGAAAATTTTGGCTTTTTTATGTAAGAGAATCAGGATACATAGCTGATTTCTTTAAAGGACATAACAGTTAGTGTCTAATAAAATTCCTTTTAATTTCTTATTATGTACCTTCAGTTTAAAGGTAGAAAGAGAATTTTATTTGCTAGACTCCAGGTAGAGCACATTTAATTTTTAATTAACTAGGTTTTAAAATATATAAAAAAACTGTTATCTATAGGTTATACTGTAGTTTATTAAAGAGAGACAAAACCATATGCAGAATTTTTCATTTTCTTTAGAGAAACAGAAGACATATAAATACACAACATTTGTTTTTATTTAAATATCAACTCTGAAACCATCCATTTCGCTGAAGTTTTCACATGAGAGATCATGAATGTTTATAGTTTTGGTATGGTTCCTGCCATTTAAGATTTCTAATATTTCTAAATTCAAAAGACCAGGCAGCAAAAACATTATCTTGCATGTAACAGACCCTCAATAAAGAGGTACTGGCCTGAGCTAAATATAAACTATTAAAATATCTCCACCTTTACTATTTTTCCTTTGTAACTTCATTCTTAACCTTTTGTTTTTACCTTCATTTTTTAACATCTGTTCTTAACTTTGACCTTGGGCTAGACCTTCCTTAACTAGTGAGCTTGAAATTTTCATCTGTTAAGTTGGGAAAAATAATTGGTTCCACACATATTGAGTATATACACTATACAATTCAGTGTGTTAGATTTTAGGGGATCGCAATGAGGTAAATATATATCTATATATTGCTCAATTGATTATCAGTCAATATATAGAAGTATATTTATTTGTCCATCTCCCAAGAAACATATAGACCATTAAGAAAGACAGTTATTAACTATATTATTTTATAAAGTTAGTAAGTTTAAAAAGAAGTGTAAAATTTTATGGAAATATTTACCAGGGGCAAACAACCTAATCTGTGGGTAAGGAAAAGCTTACCTAAAATGTTAGTGCAGATGGTTACTTTTTCATTTTTTCTGGACAAGATCCCTAAGCATAACATTGTTACATTTCCTATGAAGGCTGAAAAGTTGAAAACTAGTTCTCTAAATGTATCTAGATTTGACTAAATAGAATTATTTTTTGTTTTAGTTTTATTTGAACTTCACAGCGTTTTCTGTGTTTCTTCTGCTCCAGCAATTTATACTTAGAGTTTTATTTAGGTACTTATAGTGCTTATCTAAGGCAGATATTTAAGTGATACTTCACAATCAGTAGTTTACATTACCTGATGTATGATAATTTACAATTCAATTCCCTGGGAAAATATTATTTAATAATATGGAACATATGAATATATGTTGCCTTCTATCTTTCTTCTGGAGGATCCTTAAATTTTATATATATATAAATACACACACATACTTAAACATATGTCTTAAATCCTAGAGCCTTTGAGATAACCTACCTTCACCACATTGGTGGTATTTTTTCTAATATTTTTTCTGAAATATTAGGGCTGCCAATTTTTGTGATTTTGTTTAGGCTCTAAAATTAACTTTTCTTGATTTTGTGACTTGTGGTCTTTAAAAAAAAAAAAGTATTTTGAATAATTATAGATTTGCAAGAAGTTGAAAAAATACAGAGGGGTTTGATGTACCCTTCATCCAGTTTCCCCCAATTGTTACAGCTTGCATAACCATACTAAAGTATCAAGATCAGGTTGGCTTAATGGTATGCTGTTATTTTATCACATGTGTATGTTTGTGTAACCACCACCCCAAACAAAATACAGAGCTATTCCATCACCCCATTTCCTTTTCTTGCTTTATTGCACTGGCTAGAACTCCATTATTAGGTTGACTAGTGTATCCTTGCCTTGTTTATAATTGTAGAGGAAACTCATTCAATAATCATTAAATGTGATACTAGCTGAAGGGTTTTTGCAGAAGTTCTTTATCAAGTTTAGGAAATTGCTCCCACATTCCTAGTTTACTGAAAGTTTTTTTTTTTTTTATCATAAATGAATGTTAATACTTTAAAATGCTTTTTCTCTGGCAATTGATGTAATCATAAGATTTTTCTTATTTAGCTTGTCAGTATGATTAATTACATAGATTGAATTTTAAATATTGAACCAGTTTCACTTTCCTGGAATAAACCCCACTTTGTCATGTTGTATTATTCTTTTTACATATTGCTGAATTTATTGGCTAATGTTTTGTTAAGGACATTGATGTATAAGTTCATGTGGAATAATGATCTATAGTTTTCTTCTTTTTTCTTTTATATTATCTCTTTCTGGTCTTGGTATCAGAATAATACGACTTTGTACATGGATTCAGAAATGTTTTCTCTTCTATTTTCTGAAAGAGTAGACTTGATGTTAATTCTTCTTTAAATATTTGATAGAATTCTCCAGTGAAAATATTTGGCCCTGGAGATTTCTTTTTGGAGAGTTTTTAAAATTGTGAATTCAATTCTTATAGGGCTATTTAAATTATCTATCATATGTTGGGTGAGTTGTGGTAGCTTGTGCTTTTGGGTGTAGTAGTCCGTTTCATCTAAGTTGTCAAATGTATGTGTGTAGAATAATTTATAGTGTTCTCTTTCTTTTCTTTTGATGTCTACAGTGTCTGTAGTTATATCCCTTGTTTCCTTCCTGATACTGATAATTTGTCTACTCTATTAGTCTTGCTAGAGGTTGATCAGTTTTATTAATCTTTTAAAGAAACAGTTTTTGTTTTATTAGTGTTTTGTATTATTTTTCTCTTTTCAATTTCATTGACTTCTTTTCTCATCTTTATTATTTCCTTCCTTCTGCTAGCTTTAGGTTTATATTACTCTTAATATCTTAGTTTCTTGTGATAGGAACTTATATTATTGATTTCAGGCATTTCTTCTTTGCTAATATAAGTATTTAGTGCTATAAATTACTCTCTCTGCCTACTTTAGTTGCATCCAACACATTTTGATATGCTGTGTTTTCATTTTCATTCAACTCAGTGTAATTTTTATTTCACTTGAGATTCCTTTTGACTCATGGCTTATTTAGATGTGAATTGTTTAGTTACAGGTATTTACAGATTTTCCTTTCACTCTTCTATTATTGATTTCTAGTTTGGTTACACTATGATAATGGAATATACCCTGAATAATTTGTTTACTTTGAATGTGTTGAGATTTTCCTTTTGTCTCAAGATATGGTTTACCTTGGTATGTGTTCCATAGGCCCTTGTAAAAATGTTTTCTGCTATTGTCAGGTTGAGTATTATATTATCATATCTGAATGTTGATTAGATCCTGTTAGTTTATAGTGACCTTCTGATCCTCTATATCTTGCTGACTTGTTTGTATAATTGTTCTGTCAACTACTGAAGGAGAAGTGTTAAAATCTCCAGTTATAATTGTAAATTTATTTCTTCTTTTGGTTTTTACTTCACCTCTTTCACTTACATTGTTTGGTGCATACACATTTATGATTTTTGTGTCTTCTTGCAGGATTCAGTGTCTCATTCTCTCCCTGGTAATTTTTTGTTCCAGAGTGTCTGCTTTATCTGATATTAATATAACCAGTCTTGTTTTCTGTTGATTAACGTAGCATGGCCTGTCTTTTCCCTTCCTTTTACTTTTTTTTTAATCTTACTTATATTATTTCATTTTAACTAAAGTCCTTTTTGACAGCATATAATTTGGTCAATGTTTTTTCACTCTGCCAATCTCCAGATTCTCTACTATACCTCAGTTGACACCTGGTTATTACTAGTGAGGGTAGGAGAGTTCCAGCTTCCACAGGCCTCTGTGATATCACCCTGTCTGGGAGTAAGTATCTTATTTCTGCTCCCCATGTGGCCTCTGTGATTGGGGTCACTTTCACTCTGGCTGGTAGTGAAATTCTTGACTTTCCACTTGCCCTCCTTGACACCACCCCAGTGTGGAAGTAAGGCTACCCCTTAACTGTGAAAACATTTTTTCCACTATCACCATGGAACAGGTACTGACCCTTTACTGCTGAGCAAGGAAGAAAGTCTCTATATTATTTCCTAGGGCTGCCGTAGCAAAGTACCATACACTGGTGGCTTAAACAACAGAAATTTATTTTCTCACAGTTCTGGAGGCTAGAAGTCTGAGATCAAGATGTCAGCTGGATTATTTCTTCTGAGGCCTCTCTCCTTTGCCTGTGGATGGCTGCCTCCTAACTATGTTTTCGGTGATCTCTCTGTACTTATCTGTGTTTTATTCTCTCTTTATAAAGAGATCCAGTGTTATTGGATTAGGGTCCACCCTAGGACCCTATTTTAACACGATTATGACTTTAAAGGGTCTTTTTCCAAATAAAATCACTTTCTGAGTTACTGAAGTTTAAGGCTTTAACTTACAATTTTTAAGGGACACAATTCAGCCCATAACAGTATCAGTGCTTCATTTGGCCTTCTCTGATACCATACAGCATAAGAATTAACATGTCTTATTATAGCCTGGCTAGCATTGGAGTCTTTGAAATTTCAGTTTTACTTTCTTATTTTAGTTTCCAAAGCTGCCTTCAATGTGTTCTATATAGTTTATGTTTGCAACTTCATGTAAAGTCCTTGTGTATTTCTCTCAATGTTCTAGAGAATATTCCACTTTTAAAATATTACTATGAAGAAATTGGTTTCCAAACATGGTTCATTCATCAAACAGCTTCCTTGGCTTAATTCAGAAAATAGCCCTCACTTCTGAAATCTGGAATCCAACATTTGTTTGCACAACAAGTTTAGCCTATTGAATGCAAGCTAGCACATTAAACATAACAAAGGCTGGTATCTAAAGAAACACAAACAAAAAAATAGGGTATTATAGTTTCCCAGTAGTGCTATTAGATTTACAGTTCCATTTTTAATAATCAATCATTCTTGTCTGCTACCAGGAAGAACTCTGAAAGACTTTGATACATTTATCCACCTGTGTGATGAGTCTTCATTGACCTCTCTGGTTTGTCATGGATGTTATTCCTTTGCTCTGTTCTAAGTGAATAATGTCCTGTGTTTGATATTTAGCTGTCTAATACTTGGCTTGCACCGATTTCTTTGTGATTATTGTTCCAAAAATTAATTTGTTTTGCTCTTTCTGTTTTCCAGAAATCCAGAGTTAGGCTGCAAATTGTGCTTCTGGGTGTTCTTAAGGCAGATCTTCTGTTTTTTGACCAGACTCATTTCAGTTTCCTGTATGGCCAGCTGCTCAAGTGTACTGCCATCATCCATCAGCTCCACATGTCGAAACTAACAAAAGTGAATTGCTCTCAGCATTGCTTCCAAACTGGTAGCTGGCTGACATCCAGCTGCTCTTCGTTGGTGATTTTGTATGCTAACATCCCACAGGTAAATGCCATTGAAACTGGTTAAGACGCATCCTTGTAGTTTTTTCTCCCCACGTCTTATGGCTTAGGGGAAGATTGGAAAATTTAAGCCTTTAATATGGTCAGTGCAGAGACAAATTCAAACACTGTTGTTTCTAGGGAGAAACAAGGCCTTGTAAAAAGTATAGATTCACAGCTTCTGAATGTGGATGAATAATGGAACTAATTACTATTGAGTTCCCTTTTTCATTATCATATATGTCTATTTGATATGGATATTACCTGCAACCTTTCCTAGTCTCGTAAATAACCCTTTTGACCATAGAGGAGACTTAGAATATAACTTCTCACTACTGCAGTATTTTTGGTCATCATTATCAAACTAGAGAGCAAAGATGATTGATACGTAAGTGATAGAGAGTAATGAGAAGTACAAAATCCTAAGATAATGCAATGGTAATGTCAAGTATTTTTGGGGATATATATTTCAGATAAGAATTTGAAATGTGTCTCATGATTTCTCAGTCCTTATTAATAAAATTATTAAATTTAAATACTCTATGTATACCTCTTTCAAGCATTTATCATTACATCATTATCATTCCCACAAGACCAGCAGCTATTTCTTATTCATCTTTGAATGCACCCAGTCTTTTACCCTAATTGTAGTGAATTTATAACCAAGTTTAAACATGGTTCTCAATTCAAAGAGATACTGGACAAGTAACTGAAAAAAAAATAAAGAATAGGAATGTATTATTACATAAATCTTTTGTTGATGATGTGACATCTCCATTTTCACTCCCAGTTTTCCTTTTTAATCTTTTGTCATTACAATTATAGAAGTAGGTCCTAGAGCTTCTCTGCCCTTCAAGGTGAACTGCATTGTCCTTGATTGCTAGTGATTTGAGCAGCAATTGTAGCTTCCTTTGGAAATGACTAATTAATAGGTGACTACAAGATGTTTTGTGTAACAGAATTCCAAATTCAATAAAATTATAAAACTAAATCAAAGGAGCATGGTGATGGTGGTGCTGAGACTGGAACCATGCACCATGAGAGCAGGAAACTCTTGTGAGGCCTGATGACAGAACCATAGATGATGGTAGAGCAAGCAAGTGTGAATGAAAGAGTAGGGATCAGTTTTGGGGGAGACTGAATCCACATCTCTCAGAGACTTGATTTTTCTCATCTGCATAGTTCCCTACTGAAACACATTATCATCTTAGTAAAAACAACATGCATCTTTTGATTTAGTGACAGATGTCTGTAATTGTTACTTTTACATTAGCAAGCCCAGGAAGAGGAAAATTTGACTCATTTAGATGAGAGAGATGAAAAGACCAGGAATTAATTCCTTCATAGCTGAGTAAGGATTTGGAGAGAGAATCTGTCTCAGAGTTACTGATAGATGCATGAGGGATGGAGTCGCTGATGACTTTGGAGTATAAAAGTAGAAGCAACTTCATCGGTTATCGTCTAGCAATTCAGTACTCTGGCCTGAGTAGTTATGTGGGCAAATGTTGAGCATGCATTGGCTCACAGGGGAAAATGAATATTTTCAATCACATTCATATGACTATCCTGTGGATCTCTACTGAGGCATGCTTTCCCATAGGCCCACATATAGTTAGGAGTGCACATATCTGCTAGACACTATTCAGTGTGCTAGGAAAATGTCTCTTTCCTCATAGAAATTATATTCTAGTAATTGAGACAGATAAAAACCAATCATCAAAGAGACATACATATGCTATCAGCTGGTATTGAGTTATAGGTAGTAAACTAAGCAAAACCAAGGCAGAAAGGGTAAAACGAGATGCCTTTTGTGTAGGGGATGGAAGAAAAGTCTCTCTGAGGAGCTGACATTGAAAAGAGACCTGCATGGGAGAGTGGGTCATGGGATACATGGAGGGGAGGGAAGTACTTTATGCAAATGAAGCATCAAGTTCAAAGTCTCTGAGGCACCCTGTCATTGGTGATTGGGAATAATAAGAGGAGACGGGGTAGAATGATGAGAGTGAAGTCAGCAGGTTCT
Organism: Camelus bactrianus; assembly: GCF_048773025.1. Classification (NCBI taxonomy): domain Eukaryota; kingdom Metazoa; phylum Chordata; class Mammalia; order Artiodactyla; family Camelidae; genus Camelus; species Camelus bactrianus. The sequence continues at coordinate 21,605,812 of NC_133546.1, read as the reverse complement.
GAAGTGATGGGACATTGCATTGATAATGTACCAAGATCTAGATCATCACAGGGTCCTATAGGACAGAGTGAGGGGCTTAATCACAAAGGAGTAGGAAACCAGTTAATAGTTAATGGGAAGTTTTAAACAAGAGATGATAAGATCTAGAGGATCAGTCTCACTCTTGAGTGGGCAATAGATTTTACAGAGGCAAGAGTAAAGCCAAGAACCAGGAAGCACATTACGGAAAGTTTACATATGCATTTAGGGATCTACACTAGTTCTGCCACCAAATATTAATGTCCCCTTGGGCAGAAAATTTAAACTTTCTGTAATGCAACATCCCTTTTTAACTTGCAGGGTTTCAACTAAATTATCACAATAACCTCCATCTCAGAATGTTTTTCTCTGCAAACTAATACAAAGGATATAAAACATGGAAAATGTGTGAGCGTCAGGACTCTACTACAGTGCTGAAGTGTCCTATGGCAGCCTTCTAAGTCCCAAGGAAACACTGAGAAACTACTGTTACACTGTGGAGTAGAAGGGTTAGAAGGTGATTTGGGTAGCTTTTTGTTTTGTTTTGTTTTGTTTTTGTTGTTGTTGTTGTTGTTGTTTGCAATGGGTAATAAATGTGCAAAATAACTTATTTTTAAAAGCTGTTCCTAGAAGCTTTTTCATGATTTTTGTTTGTCTGTAATCATGCAGTCTAAAGTCTCCAACTGAATTAAACATCCCAGAACCACTTTAATGATTCAGGCTAGAAAGGAAAAAATTTCAGAGTTTAAATTCTGTTTCAATATGATGACTCCTGAGAATTTTATTGACCTTGCTGGACCTTTTGGAATTTGAGTTCATTTATAATCAAACTAGAAAAAAATGTTTTGAAATGCTATTTAGAAGCTTAAAAGAATTATTGGACCCTGAATAACTTTCATTACATGACATTTTGATAAGGTCATTGTAAATGAGTCAGAAACACAGATTACATTTCTTTTAAAAATACACATCGTTTCACGACCGATTTGGTCCAAATTCGTTTTGGCTTTTGCTAAATCCCAAGTGTTTTTCATTCTATTTTTTTCTCTTTAAATTCTCCAATAAACTCGCTAAACCCATAATCTAGGTGAGCTCACCTGCCTCACTTCCCTGTTGAGTTTTGCCTCGGGCTTTTCTTTAATAGCATGTATCCTTAGAGCACAGAGCCTTATACTGAGGATCAGGAGAAGCACGGAGTCTAATAAAAGCATGGGAATTTTTTTTTTTCCCTTTTAAACAGAGAGAGCTCTAAGGGAATGATATTGTTCCAGAGTACTGACTCAAATCTGTTCTGTATTTGAACTCTGTGATTATGAAATTTCAATTAAATCTATAAAAAGCCAAGCTAACAGACACCAGAGCATGCCAAAGAAAAACAGGATGTTCTTTTTTGATTGGGAAATAATTATCTAAGTTCAATGGCTGGGTCCAGGTAGCTGAGTTTACATTTGCTTCCCCTCATTATAGAAACAGTTGAATTATGATAAATTTTCCCCAAGCAGCAAAGCTGTCATTCAAAAGGGTGATTTTATTGGGGTGCAAAATCCCTTTCGTTATTGCTTTAGTCCATTTTTAAATGGATTTGAAGCCTGAGGGGAAAGTACAAATTAAGACGGATTTTTCTCTTTTATGCGACAAACCTAGCTTGTCCTTTGTGTTGCAGCCACGGTAGCACAGGTAGGGCACTCATCTACCAGAAAAGTCTTCTGTTATCGCATTCATTACAGAAGTGAGATGTAAACACCCCCAATTCTCTTCTTTCTCAAAAATCATTACACTGATCATATTATGTTTTCAACAATGGAATGAATTTCCTTAAACGTTTATTACTTAGCGATGGAAATAATACGGGTTCAGTTTTGAGGTAAAGTAGAAAGGCACTCAAAAATGTTTGGTTTGCAGAAATGTGGTGAAATTTGTATCTTCCATACCTCCACCTTAGGGATGGATGGGAGGGAGAGTACAACCTTTTAAAATTTGAGAAAATAACTTTCAAAAAAATTTTTCAAATCTGAGCACTCTCCACAAATAGTTTATTGTGAATGATTCTGAAGATATAATAGGCATAAACATTCTGTTTAAAATAAACTAAGGAATTATATGGTAATTATTTAAGATCTCAAAATCATTCAACAGGATTATAACAGAATAAAATATTTATATATTACAAGCACCATTTGAACTAGACAATATAATGGAAAAGAAACCAAAATCACATATGGTTACACTCTTCTAGACAGTCACTGACAATAGACATAATCTCTTTAGGAGAAATGAGGATTTTTTTTTTTCTTTCTTTTTGCCATTAAGGAAATAACAACTTAAAACATATTTTGGGAATAGATCTCCTATTGTCAAGAACTAAGTTTAACTTTTATTTATAATGTCCATTACAGTATAATTTAAAATAATAATTCTAGGTTAAATAAGGATTTCGATAAGTATACTATATAGTATGTGTGCAATACAGACAAATTGCATGTGTTTTAGACAATGGTATATTTCTTTCCTATCTCTTGTCCAATTTCTTCTTATACTTGATTGATTGGAGGACAACTGCTACAGTTTTGTTTAGATCTTGAATGCTTATTATTATTATTATTACTATAGTTTTTTGTAATCTAATAAATTCATTTAAAGCAATACATAATTTTTTTCTATGAGAACTATCCTGACCTCATTTTATATATTTTATAATACTTGCTCTCATAATCAATGATTAATCATTGCTTTGTATTTTCATTTTTTCTCAATCATTAAATTTATTTTTACTTTAATAATTTGCCAACATTCCTTTTTCCAGAAGAAGAATTTAATGTATTCATTTCATTACTTACCCCACTACTCCACATTATGTTTACAAACTTAGATCATCACTCACCACTAAAATTACTATTAATATATCATTTCTAGTTAAATATTTATCCTTTTAGAATTATTTTTCATTCATGCACTCGACAAACAATGTGGATAAGTCATTGTCCAAGAATATACCATAGTGATTCTCAAGCTATATAGTAAAGAAAACTTTCTTAAAAATTAATATTTATCTTCACATCTAATTCATCATGGCTCAATATCATGTAAAATACTGAAAAATAAAAGTATAGAAAACAAAGGCAAAAATATAAGATTCATTTTTAAAAACTGTAGCTGCAGTAGTATTACAAGTATTTTGGTTATAAAAGATCTTAAAATTTTTCTAAGCATTTACTCTTAATTTCTATATTTATCTTATCATGAAATAATAGCATTTTATATAGTGGTCCAAGTCCACAACTCACATTTTGAGTTGCTATACTCTAGGGTTAGAGTTCATGTGTCTATACATTAGACTGATGGTGGTGACAGCAGTATGGGATTGTGATACTAAGAGAATAATCAACTGGAATAAATATCTGTCTTCTATACTGTGTGTGTGTGTGTGTGTGTGTGTGTGTGTTTAAGCATTTACTGTCTTTCAGGAGATAAGGAAAAATACATACATGTTTATGTGAAGGAAAGTAACTGAACTACCTCAAGGTAATCTGACAGATACTTTCCCTTTGACTCTTGTTCATCTATGAGCCTTGACTTTGTCCTATTGATTAATGAGTCAAGTTCTTTACTTGTCACTTCCTGATAAGTACTTAAAAAAAGAATAGCACTTTTTCCTCATTTAGGTTACCTCTGTTTTTATGAAACAGAACCAAATCCACCTAAAAAATTACATTAGAAAATTACCTGATTGCTCCCGTATTTTACTTCAAACTGTTACAGCTCGTGAAAAAAATGAAAATTTCACTTGTTAATGTAGATATTTCCTTTATTGGAATTTGGGAATTTTCCTAAAATCACATTATTAAGAAAAAAGCCTTTAAACTACAAACTATATCCACTGTTGGGTTCTCTATGTCTAAATTTATTAAAACAACGTAATATTTTGTCTTTGGCCTTGAAAAATTAAATGCAAACCTTAATTAGAAGAGTTCATAGTAAAGAAAAATCTCATAGCAAAATATGCTGTGGGTTTTGTTTTTTTTTTTTTGACCCCTCACATTATTACAATAAGAAAACAAACAAAAATGCTGTCTATATTCTATACTATTGGGCTCTCTGTAGGATTTCCAAACAAAGTACAAGATGCCATCTAAATATGAACTTCAGAAATTTAACAAGTAATATTTTAGTATAGGTGTATCTCATGCAGTATACTTACTTGCTAAAGCTGGTACGCATACTTTTTTTTTCTTACTCATTTTTAGAGATTTGATGACTGCCAAGAGTCCTATTTCTATAAGAACTAAGTCACTGAAAACAGAGAACATTTAATTTCTTATATGATACTTTCAAGTGATCTTCCTCCATCATGCCAAATAAAAGAGGCCAAATCTTTTAGATGGTAAAAGTCCAAATTGTTTGGGACTTTAACAGCCAGGAGTTGACTTTTATCATGGAGATGCTGAAAATATAAATGTCAATTGCCCTCTAGACTAGACTGGATCCACAGTATACTTTCTATAAGAAAAAAATAAACCTTTGTTGTATTAAGTTCCTGAGACTTGGGTGATGACAATTGGCATGGCAAGACCTAGCCTACATTGACTGGAATCCAAGTTATTACTTTCAAAGTGAGACCTTTGTAATAATTCAGGATAAACAGTATTACTTCTAGGTTAAATTAAATAGATAAAAGAAGTTAATTATCATAAAATTCTTTCATGCTTTGATAAGAATTTAAATCCAGTATTAGCCATTTTATTGATGTTTATTGTAATCCCATATGTAATGTATTCAAGAGGATTAGAAACAAAAATGATTAAGTGAATATCTATTTAAACTCATTTTATACAATTCTGTGAAGTTGAATTTGCACATTCTTCTGCCATAAATCAAAAGAGGGACTTCTGACTCCTTTCCAGGTAACTAAGTCACATATTGTGTCAGATCCTTTGAAGACTGTGACTGGTTGTTCAAGTAGAATATCCAGAATAGGTTGGAAGTCAGGGACTTCATTATGGAAAAGGAGTCATTGTCATTCTTTACCCATGGAAATGTCCTCCCATTACTGGTATTATGTTGTATGATCTAAAGATTGTATGATGTTTTATAACATTATGTGACATTTTATGGCATCTTATGACACCCATGGTTTATGACATTATGTTGTTGTTTCTAAGGGAAACTGGTCCTTAAGATACCAAGAAATAATCTGAATCTATCTGACTTTCCCCAAAAGCAATAGACTGATTATCTAAGTGGAAAGTGATTATCTTAGTAAGTGATAGGTTAGCAGAAAATAGAGTGGTGGAATCAATGATATGTGGTGCCTAATGAGAGGACTAATGGCAAGACTGGCTCACTGTTGAGGCATTGAAATAAAACTCTTTATAATTCTTTAATAGTTTCATTTGTAATAAATCCACAAAGGAAGCAATATGGTTTTGTCAATCTCAGTAGGCATTCTCAATTCTGTCTGTATATTATAATCTTCTTCAGAGAGCTTTTTGTTTTTTTAAATAGAACTATTCAGGCCCTTCATACAGAAATTCCAGTTCAATAGACTTGCTAAGTATCTGACTGTTTAAAGGTTTCACTGGTGATTTTCCTAAACATATTAGTCCCGCTAGAAATTCTTCACTGAAATATGATATGACACATTCTTAGTTTGTTGAACTGGAATATGCCAAGCACATGCTTTGCAAAAGAATTTTAGGAGCATGAAAGTGAGGTGAGTTTTATCTTACCTGCACCTAGATCCATTTCTAAAACATACTCAGAAAGCAAAGAGAAAAAGAAGAGGAAATTTGAAGAATAGGGGAAGGAATTTTAAGACTAGAAGTGATACAAAAACTCACACAAAATTCAATTCTTCTGAACACATCATTTCTGGAAAGTACTAGGAGTAATATTACACTACAATTAAAAAAGTATCCTTGTAGGCATCATAACTACAGAATTTTATCCATGAAAATGATGTCTGTTGAATCATAACTCCTACATATTACAGTTAAATCATTATATTTTATTCTTTAATTTTGCCTATCTTTGTTATATTCCCAGATTAGTGTCACTGTTGCTCTGTAGCAGTTTTGTATTCTGACTGAGCCATTTTATATTTAACCAATCAAAAAAAAAAAAAAAAGAGACCTTAAGAATAAACAGTGTAATTTATAAATGGGACATCTTATTTGGTTCCATAGAATCTTCATAGAATAAGTAGAATTTATAAAATAGCAAGGGAAATGAAACTTTAATCTCTTTCACAATAAGCAGCTAGGATACTATATGTTATCACTCAGCTAATGATTTGATTAACATACTTTAGTGATCAAGTATTATCACTATGTAGGGGCAAAAATTCTATTTTTAAAAAAGTGGGTATCAAGGACCATTTGCATTACTTGAATTCTGAAGACAATTCTCCATATATAGATACATATATACGTGTGTGTGTGTGTGTGTGTGTGTGTATGAAGACTACACTTGTTTAAACATCAAATTTGTTAGAATCATTGAAAACCACTAATGTAATGGAAATTAATTTTTTGGAACATCTTAAATTGGCCATGGGGTTCATTGTAATAAAAAACATACATCTTTCAACCAATAACTTCTGGCTAAAGTAAGTATGCTATCCATCATAATTTCAAAAATGTGTCCAAAAATAACATTTTTGACCTTAATAAGTACTGAAAATCACATATTACTTATCTAGAAGCCTACAATCCTATTTTACCATACCCATTTTTAATTTTTTCATACAACATTTATGATTAAATTAATCATATTCTATTGGGAAGACATTCATATAACTATTAAAAGACATAGAAATATTAAATACTGCTACTCCCTTTTCCACTGTTATTCAGTGCTTATGATCAGAGCTTATTTGATATTAGTGGTCATCTAACAAAATCTGCCCACCCACAATGTTTAACCCAGAGTTCATCTTCATTTCTAATTGTAAACCTTCCTATATATTTAGTGTACCCATCTATACACATTGACTACTAATTTATTATTTGCCTCAAATAATTTGAATTGCATTGCTTTTTTAGTGACAGTTTCTAGATTTCCCTTTTTATGACTGTTCTAATTTCAAGAATGTATTTTACACACAGAGACTTTGATACTATGTTCCACATAAGTATTTCAACAAAATGTGTACCTGAGAAGACAACATAAATAGAATCTGTAATAGTTAAGATAAGCAGATTTTACAGAATGTCGATCATGATTTAGCCAATAGTTTTTTATGAATTATATGTGCTTATTATTAAATAAAAAAATTTTCTTATCAGTCTTAATAGGAAGACCATAGAATTAGACGTATTTACAATAAATTATCTTAATTTCCAGGTGTTAGAGGGAAGAAATAATTGCAAAGTCTCTTACTAAAATACATGCTTTATACCACCAGTTTCTTTGTCAAAATGGAGTATTTTATCCTCTCAGCATAAGATAAAAACTTATATTAATTGTTCTCTGTATAATCCCTATTATGTTTCACATTTTTCAAGCTTGACTGTGAATGGATAAAGGTCAGTAGAAAATTTTTATATTACTATAGTTCTCAGATTTTTTTCAAGTCTTTGAATCTATCCATAGGATTTTTTTTTTCTTTTTTAGATATGTGGACACTGTTCATTATTGTTTTCATTTTAAGACTATTCTTAATGATTCTTCGAAATGTTTATTCATGTTATTCAAGTATTAATAGAGATATTTCCACCTTTATATATGCTATTCATAAAATATGTCTCTGCTAAGGTGGAAACTCTTCATAATCTATTTTTACTTTCCTATCTTCTTAGTTATCATACTTGAATAATCTTGTCTGAAGTAAGTATCAACAGTTAGTGGTAATACAGAGGTACACTAATCTTTAAGCCACACTTAGCTAATAGATTGCATTTTTCCAAGCAAATTTTTGTTTATTCTACGATAACATACTTTGCTTGAGAACATAATTGTTCGCTGGTAGATTTGCCAGTATAAAATAGGTGTGTATACTTTTAAGCTGAATTTAATAAATAGATTTGATAGGTATATGAAAATAAATAAACTGTCATCTGCAAGAGAGCTTTTACCTAGTATATATTTCTACCATTCTAGTTTCAATTTGTTAAATTTTTCATATGTACATTCCTACATTCCAATATTACAAGTAATATTAGAAGCTATGATTAGAAATAAGCCTGGGGGACTAGATGAATCATGGGGTTGCTAATGGGATATTAAGTCTTTTACATCTACATAGTCATTTGGTTGAAATCTAGGCAACATTAATAGGGTACCATATTATAATTTGCCAAATGAAATGATTATGTGATGAGGCCTAGTTCTATTCAGTAGAAGGCTACATACTGACCAATGCAATCACTATAAGATTAAAGGTAGTTCATTTTATATCTGCTCATGACCATCCATAATTGCTCTCTGAAAGATCAATAAAGGTCCTTAATTAGTATCTAATGTGAGATAGTTTTGTGTGATATAGATATCAGATTAGAATAAATTAGACATTTAAATGTCCTGTGTTATAATGATATTTTGGGAGACACAGATTTTCTTTCACTGTCCTAACTGTAATATGATAACATGGAGTAAAATCTAAAAAATATAGCAAATAAAAGGACCTATAGAGAGCCATGAAGTTACTGATCAAGATACATATATTTCTTTAACATAGTTCATGAACTTAAATATAAAAAGTGACAAAATAATGTTCACTAGATCTGAAGCTAGTCCTGTAACAAAAAAATATAATTTATACTAAGGTTACAATTACAGGTGTTTCTAGCAGTCTGTGGCTGAAATTTGGAGACTTGGTTTAATATTTGTGACCAAAAAGCACAATTAAAATTTGTTATTTTGATTTTATTTCAGATTTTAAAATTTATTTGCCATCCATTCACTCTTATGCCTTATAATGTAAGAGAGTTTTTCCAACATGATCTTGGCACAAAGTATAAAACATGTTGAAAGATAAGTACTTTTTAATGTACTTCCAGGCATTAAGAACATGCACAGTTCTCTAATTTAATTAGTTTGCTAGTAATTCTCTTCTGCAAAGGAATTTTCCAGGGGCTGTGATCTAGGATCATAATCAAAGTAATATGATGGATTTCCATGAAACATACGTGAACATTAGCTTCATTATTTTAATGATTGTTTCCAAACTTGTTCTATACCCCAAAGTACCTAGAAAAATTTGAACCTGCCTTTGACAATAGTTTTTCACTAGGCAATAATTCTCAGGTGAGAGTTGTTCACTAGGCAATAATTCTTAGGAATGTGGAACATATCAAAATCTCTTGAAAGTGGAGGTTGGATTGTCTCACATGTCTTTTCACTTTAGAACATCACTATTTCAAGAACTATCTCTGATGCTACAAATTAGGAGGACTCTTGAAGTTATAGGGCCATATGTCTACGGAATTTCTACTTATATGACTCTAACATTAATTTATTTATTCATTTAGAAAAATATTACTATCCTATGTTTCAAGTACCATAGTATCAACTTGGGGCACAAAGATTAATCTAACACAAGGTGCACCTTTAAAGACTGTAGGAAAGAGATACTTGTAAATGAATAATTAATGCTATGTTTTGTAGACTGATAATCAGAAGGTCTAGGGATTGAGGAAGGCTTTTTAGAAGAATTGCCTTTTAAGCTGAACTTGGAAAAAAAGAGTGATTTAACCAGACAAAAGTAAAATAATAAATACTCAAAAAAGATGAGAAGAAAAGGGAAAAAGTGCCAAGGAATGAGAGAGTATAACAGTTTCACAAAAATATAGCTAATTCCATGCTTCTGTAATTCCTGGTGAATGTGATTGATTGTTAGAATATATAAGGATAAGAAGATTAGTTGGGCAGAGCATTCCTACCCACCCAAATATGAACACAGTAGGTAGGTCTAGAATGGGGTTTAGAGCTTGTGTGATTCTGATGCAGCTAGGAGTATGAGGACCACTTGAAACTTGGAATTTAGGGTCCACTTCTATAAGTTATGGGAGCACAGTAAACTATATTAGAGAGTGTGATGAAATAAGAATAAAGAATAATTCTTTTATTTAAGAGCCTCATGTGTAAACCCATTTTAAAAAAATGTAAGAGAGTGTATACAGTTATCATGGGAAGAGACAGGGATGCAACCTAATTTATTCTTTAGTGCAAGTCACAGAAGTCTTTTTGAGAGGTGACACATGATGTGAGTCCATAGGATAAGTAAAAGTCATGAGGCAGAAGTGAGGGGTAAGATGTGAAGTCATTACAAGTAGAAGAATCAATGTGAGAAAAGGTAGAGACATTTTGTAGGTGAGGTAGCATGCAATGGTTTTCTATTGCTGTGTAACAAATTACCACAACTTTGTGACTTAAAACAACATATATTTATTACCGTATAGTTTCTATGGGTCAGGAGTCCAGGCATCATTCTGCTGGGATCTCTGCTCAGGGTCCCACAAGGCTTCAATGCAAGTCTTGACTGGGCTGCATTCCTTTTTAGAGCTTGAGGGCCTCTTCCAAACACACTTGGTTGTTGGAAGAATTAATTTCCTGCTAGTTGTAGGACTGAGGTCTCTGTATACTTCTTAACTATCAGCTGGGGCTCATAGCTCCTAGGAGCCCTCAATTCCTTGCTATGTGGCCCTCTCACAGGTCCCCTTTTACAACATGACAGCTTACTTCTTTAGAATCTGAAGGAGAATGTCTTGCTGTAGGCTGCTAATCATGAGAATGGCTATCCCATTACCTTTGTCATATTTTATTGGCTAGAAGCAAGTCACAGGCTCTGCCCACACTTAAGGGGAAAGAATTATACAACAATTTGGCTCATTTGGGGCTTATCTTAAAATCCTGTGTACCACAGAACATCAGGAGATATTAAGAAAGTTAACCACAGATTTGAGAAGACAGGCTTGAATATAAAGGAAGAGCACTCTATATAGAGGCAAATGTAAAACAAAAGAGAACAGGACATTTTCTAGGGCATTTTGATGCATAAAGGAAGGAGTTTAGGTATACATATTATCATAATGTTTCAACACAAAATGTAGCCTACAGAATTTATGGGCATACTGATTAAGTAGTTAAGTTCTATCTCTTTCCATGAAAGTTTAGTGACTGGATATTTGGCTGTTTTTTGTAACCACCATCTATGCATATATTATAGATGCTCCATTTCTGTTGAATATTCAAATCATTCAAGATAGATTAATTTACTCATTAATTAAATGTGGGAGTTCCATACCATGCTTACATTAAGTACAGGGCTAAACTCAGAGAATACCACTGTGAATTGCATAGACAAGACATTGGACGTCATGGAACTTAGATACCAGTAAGGTAATTATATTTTAAAAGTAAACAAAAGTACATCAGAAATAAACAAAAAGCATATTGAAAATGCAAGCTCAAATAGTATTAAGCATTAAGAAAAAATACAATGAGGTAATAGTGTGAATATGGTCAGTTCTACTTTAGAAAGTGGCCAATGAAAGCTTCTTGGAGAGGGTGGGGTGTGAACTGATAACAGAACAACATGAAGCAGCTAGCCATCTAACAATCTGGGAGAAGAATGTGCTATCACCAAAGAACAGCGAGAGCAAACACTAGCAAGGAACTCTTGGTTGAAATTCAGGTATTCTGTTTTATAAAGTGCAGTAAGATAATATATCCTAAAAGTGCCCTTAAAATTGAAAGCAAATGTTTAACCTATCAAAAGCAAATGGGTCATTATTATTCATAAAGTTATAAATACTTTAGATTATTATTCTTGCTTACTGTAAGACATTGGCATATTCTATTCTTCAGTATCAATCTGAATACTCAATTTACTGCTGTTGGTTTATCTTAAAATGAAGATACTGAAGGTGATCAGTAGTTCCTGGATAGATACTGTCCACTGAAATAAATGCACAGCCTAAAAGTTGAGAGCTATGTTTTATTTGGCGGACATTTCTGAGAACTCGAACCCCTTCGAGCCCGGAATGACAGCCTCTCAGATAGTTCTGAGGGACTGCTCCGAAGAGGCAGGGAGGAGCTAGGATATTTAGGAGTTTTACAATAAAGACCAGGTATTTGGAACATTAAAAGATTACTTGTTAACTAGAGAAAACCAGGCATCTCAAGTTAAAGAATTTAGCGCTTTTCTATGTATAGGAGGAAGCAAACATTTGGGCTCATTGAATTCATTTCTTTGACAAGCACCTAGCTATCTAGGGCCAGTATCCTGTCCTTTCTTATTCTGAGTCCCCTCAGGGTGCACCATTGTGAGTGGCTGCAGAGGCTGGGCTGCAGGATTGTCTTCCTTAAAGGGTGGTGGCAGCCGCTGAGGACTTGATGGTTTCAGCATTCTTTGTTTACTGATAGGTTTGTACTATTTTTCATTCACAATATGAAATTGCTTCTTTTGAATCAGTTGATTCACAATAATGGGTGATCTTGATATCAATGCAACTTTTGATGTATTACATTTTGTTGTTTTGTCAATTGTATTAGTTACTAACCTCTCCCTACCATCTGGTACTGACACAGTGCCATTTCTGGAGGATTCATTATGGCTTTGTTGATTTTTATTCACTTGAAATCTTGTAGCCAAAAATTATTAGTTGAGGTAGTCTAGGGGTACCAGACAAAAAAAGGGAAATACGGTTAAATTTAAATTTCATATAAACAAAGAACCATTGTTTAATATAAACATTTATGAAATACTTCATGTGACTTACTTATGCTGAATAATTCACAGAATATTAACTGTGCCTTCACATGAATAGAAATAAAATTATCACTATATTTTAATTTCAAAAACCTGCATGATAAATGGAAACTTTGAGGATTAATGATCTGTTATAATTATATATGAAGATGTTAGTTTCAGAAACATACAGCTACATAAAAGACATGTTATGATTTTCCACTCAGTAAATTTAAATTTTGTCCATCTGGATCCAAGTTAAAGTTTAAAGTAAATTGCTTTTCTATAATATTTACATCATTCCAGCATATGAGATTAGATGAAAATAATCATAACATATATGAAAGTTTAGTGAAGTAAGAGGAGGAAATACAAAACACATTTATTTAATTTTTGATCATTTCAATTTCCTACCTGAAAGTACAGCAAAGGATGTGTATGAATTTACTAGCACTGTGGTTACAAAGCACCACGAAATGGGTGGTTTAAAAGACAAAAATTTATTACCTCATGGTTCTAGGGTCCAGAAAGCTGTGATCAAGCTGTTGGCAGAGTTGGTTCCTTCTGAGGACTGTGAGGGAGAATCTGTTCCATGTCTCTCCTCTAGCTTCTGTGGGCTTACTGGCCATCTTGGGCATTTCATCTTTTCATGGAGTTCTCCCTGTGGGTGTGACTGTCCAAATTCCCTCTCTTTAGAAAGACGCCAGTTTATCCAATGCCTACATTACTCCTGTATGACATCTTACTTAATTACATCTACAATCACCTTATTTCCAAATAAGGTCATATTTTGAGGTATGGGACTTAGGTCTTCAACATGCCTGCTTAGGAGTGGGAGGGACACAGTTCAACTCATAAGAACATGGCAGGAAGAAATAAAAATTCCAAAAATCTAGGAGCCTGGTTTTAAATTTGGTTCTTCATTGTCTGCACTACCTTTGTCAAGTATCTTAATTTCCCTGTCTCAATTGTATAATCTCCAAAATAGAGCTAGTATCTTCAGCCTTGTTTACATCACGGGGATGTTGGAAGACTCGCAGGAAGTGGTGATTTTTTATATGAATTATCAAGTATAATATAAATCAGTCTTTTAAAGTAAATTTAGAGCTAAAGAATATATTAGTCAAAATATAACTAGCTAGTACCATGTCATTTGCTTTTAGTGTCTGAAAATGGAATCATTTCCAACTACTCCTCCACATTGTATCAATCCAGTCTCCAGAGGGAACTAAATATTGCCAGAGGTCCTTCCCTGTTCACTGGCAGTATAGCCATTTGCTTTTTACTATTAAAATTAGCTCCTTACAGGCCTTCCAATCTCCATTTCCCATCCCACATACCTGTCCTCATTCTTTTTTTTTTTTCCAATATAGTTTTATTAAAAACAGTATGTGAGCCTGGCATTAATAAGACAAAAAGTACTAGAGAACAGTCATTATTCCTGATGTGCTGTGATCTACTGGTGGGCATTGGCAGCAAAATAGAAAAGAAACTCTGGAAAGCTTTTTAATAACTTCTATTAGGCTTTCATATTCTGATTTTAAACAATGAATAAAGATATGACGAGAAAAAAGGAAAATTAGAAGGCAATCTCATTTGTGAATAAGACTCAAAAGAAGAAACACAATAGCAAATCAATCCACCAGATTAATCTCCCATGGCTGAAAATAATTTACTCAAAGAAGACAATGATGTTTTACAATTAGAAAATTTATTTATGTGTTTCATTACATTAACTGTTTAAAAGAAAATTACTTAATTGATTATCTTGAGGACCCCAAAAATTATTAAATTCAGGCCTCATTTCTTGTAGAAAAAAAAAACCTATAGTGAGCTAGATGAATAATGGAAATATTTTTATTTAAAATGCAGGAACTTGAAGCCATCAGCAACTATTGATCCTTATTCACTATTTTTTAAATGCAAATGCATAGAAAGGGGTATTATAATTGAGATTATTGCAATGGATACAGATACTTGCAGATTCACCATCCTTAAACATTTTACCACATTAATTTCTCCTCTCTCTCTTTCTCTCAACCATTTGAGAGGTAGTTTACAGACAGGATATTAATTCATTGCTAAACGCTTTGTCACATGTTGTCTAAGATGAGAGCACTGTCCTGCATAACTATATAACAATGGACAGGCTCAGAAAATTTAACGTTAACAAAATAGCATTGTATACTATAGGGCCCATATTTAAAATTTCTCATTTATGTCATTAATGTTTATAGTATGTTATTTATGATATGACAATATAACTTATGTGTTTGATAGACTTTTTTTCTTGGTCTTGCTTGGGTTGTGCATTGCGTTTAAAATGCACTTTAGTCTCTTTTAAACTTTTAACATAGTACGCTTTCCTACCTTTTTTTTTCCACGACACATATTTTTGAGGAAACCAGACGAGTGGTTGTGGGGTGTGTCTGTCAGTGTGGATTTGTCTGGCTGGTTTCTCATACTCAGATACAAGTTTAAACGTTTTAATAGGGATACTGCTTAGGTAATGTTGTCTGTTGCATTATCTTTTTCAGAGATTCTACACTTGGACACACAGGAGGTCAGTGTATCCTAATTTACTGTTGTGTTTGATGAGCCTATTGGTACTCTGTTACTACATAACAAATCGTAACAAATCACAAATTTAGCAGCATAACACAACACAAATTCATTATCTTCCAGTTTCTGAGGATCAGAAGTGCAGCACATTTTAGCGAGATTCCCTTCTCTGGAGCTCACAAGCTGAAATCAGGGTATCAGTCAGCTGCATCTGGAGGCTTGACTAGGGAAAGAGTTGCTTCCAAGCTCCCTCAGTCTGTTGAAAGAATTCATTTTCTTGCAGCTGTATGATCACGGTCCCCATTTTCTTAGAAAATGTTAGCCAGAGATCACTCGCAACTTTTCCAGGTGGGCGGTGGCTCCTTGCCAAGGGATGTCCATGGGAAATTCAGAACGTGACAGCTGCTGCTTTCTCACCGAGGCAACCAAGAGCACATTTCTCTGTCTCCACCACCACCATGTAGCCAGAGAAAATCCTTTTTTTAAAACATTCACTTGATTAGGTCAGGCCTACACGGGATAATTGCCCTTCTGCCATAAAACGTGATACTATCAAGGTTGTGATATCTTATTCACAGGTTTTACTCACACAAAGGGAAGGGGATTGAAGAGAGCATTTACATTAGAAAGTGGAAATCTTGGGACTGTCCTAGAATTCTGCCTACCACAATCAGATTTTGCATTGTTAAAATAAAAAGTCATTGGAATGATTTAATCTTTGAAGGGTGAAAGAATTTACATATAAAATTATCTGAACCTTGTCCTTTTTTTGATACGTTTCTCTACTTACTTGGAAATTGATCTGTTTAAGCTTTCAACCTCAACTTGAGTCAATTTTGATAAATTTTTTTCTAGAAAATCATGGATTTTATCTAGGCTTTAAAATTGATTTGTATGAAATTTTGCAAAATATCCTTTATAATTTTTATTCTGGTTTAGTTTTAACAATCTCTTCTAGTTATCCATGAATTTGCACTTTTATGTACAGTATTTTTTTAATTATGTTACCTTGTTGGTTTTTTTTTTTTTTTTAAGAAAAGCATTTTTTAATAATAACATTTTATTTATTTAAAAAAATTTTATTGAGTGATAGTCATTTTACAATATTGTGTCAAATTCTAGTGTAGAGCACAATTTTTCAGTTATACATGAACATATATATATTCATTGTCACATTTTTTTCGCTATGAGCTACCACAAGATCTTGTATATATTTCCCTGTGCAATACAGTATAATCTTGTTTATCTATTCTGCATTTTAAAATCCCAACCTGTCCCTTCCCACCCCCCGCCCCCTTGGCAACCACAAGTTTGTATTCTATGTCTATGAGTCTGTTTCTGTTTTGTATTTATGATTTGTTTTGTTTTGGTTTTTTTGAATCCTCATATGAGTGATCTCATATGGTATTTTTCTTTCTCTTTCTGGCTTACTTCACTTAGAATGACATTCTCCAGGAACATCCCATGTTGCTGCAAATGGCGTTATGTTGTTGGTTTTTATGGCTGAATAGTATTCCACCGTATAAATATACCACTTCTTCTTTATCAAGCCATCTGTTGATGGACATTTAGTCTGTTTCCATGTCTTGGCTATTGTAAATAGTGCTGCTATGAACATTGGGGTGCAGGCGTCATTCTGAAGTAGGGTTTCTTCTGGATATATGGCCAGGAGTGGGATTCCTGGGTCATAAGGTAAGTCTATTCCTAGTCTTTTGAGGAATCTCCATACTGTTTTCCACAGTGGCTTTCCTTGCTTCCCTCTCCCACTCTTAATGATTTAGATGTCTTCTTTTACAATTTTGTGTTTATTCTTTTTGTAATTCATGGCAGTTACCTCCTTTCCAATTCTGAGTTTCTCATTTGTGTAGCATCCTGCTTCTTTTCTATTTAGAGTAGACCTGTCAATATTTCTTTTAGCATGGGTTTAGTGTTGCTAAACTCTTTTAGTTTTTGCTTGTCTGTGAAGTTCTGTATCTCTCCTTCTATTCTAAAGGATAGCCTTGCTGGATAGAGTATCCTAGGCTGCATCTTTTTTTCATTCAGGACTTTGAATATGTCTTGCCACTCCCTTCTGGCCTGTAGTGTTTGTGTAGAGAAATCAGCTGAGAGCCTTCTAGGGGTTCCCTTGTAATTCACTCTTTGTTTTTCTCTTGCTGCCTTTAGAATCATTTCTTTATCCTTGACTCTGGCCATCTTGATGATGATATGTCTTGGGTGTGGGTCTGTTTGGGTTCTTCCTGTTTGGGACCCTCTGAGCCTCCTGTACTTGGATATCTGATTCCTTTAGGTTTGGGAAGTTTTCAGTCATGATTTCTTCCAGTACCTTTTCAATCCCCTTTGTTCTTTCTTCCCCTTCTGGAACCCCTATTATGTGTAGATTGGCATGCTTTATATTATCCCATAGGTCCCTTATATTGTTTTCATTGTTTTTTAATTGTTTTTCTTTCAGCTATTGTGATTGGGTGCTTTCTGTTGTCCTGTCTCCTAGGTCACTGATTTGTTCCTCTGCATTATCTAGCCTGCTTTGTACAGCCTTTAGGTCAGCTCTCATCACCGCAAATGAGTTTATAAATTGTACTTGGTTCTTCTTTATAGCTTCTATTTCATTTTTGACATTTTATGTCTCTAAACACTATTTCTTTTAGTTCCTTCAGTACTTTGATCACTCCTTTTTTGAAATCTTGATCTAGTAGGCCATCAATGTCTATATCCTTGATCATGCTTTCAGGGGATTTCTCCTGATGTTTTAATTGGGAATGGTTCCTCTGCTTCTTCATATTGCTTATATCTCTCTGGCACTGTGGCTTAAGGAGTATCAGTTATCTAGTTCTCCTGGAGACAGTGTGGTTTTATTGAGAGGTCTTTGTGTCTTCACCCTGTTTCGTGAACTCAGCTTGCTGTTTCCAAAGGCCCTCTGTTGGCGCCCTGGACTGTGCTGCTCCCAGTGGCTGTTGGCTAGCAGATCGCAACCCCTCCCAACACTGGGTCAGGTGCTAAGCTCTTACCAGGTGGGCAGGCGGGCCACTCCCCCTCCCTATGCAGCAGTAAGATGCTGCACTTGGGCGAGGCAAGTAGGTCGATCGTGCCCCCTTCCAGCACTGTGGTCAGGTGCTGCATTCCTGCCAGGAAAGGTGGGTGGCCGCCCGCCCTTTCCAGGTGCCCATTGTTCCACTGCTCTGTGCAGCTACCTGCTCCACCTTAAGTCAGTGCTCTGAAGGTGGACTCTGGGAAGACCGCAGAACAGCACCGCCCCTGCTCTGTGCCAAATCTCAGCTCCTTGTTTTTCTTGGCAGTGCGCATTCTCTAAGGTGCCAGGGCAGAAAGATCCTATCTGCCTTGGGCTGTAAACAAGTCTCAGTCCTGCCTAGGAGGTTGCATAGGCAATGGGTGTGGATTCAGGTCTTGGCCCCACCCCCAACCTGGCGCTGTGCACAGGAGGAGATAGTGGCTGTGGCTGAGGAGACAAAGGCTACGGTGCCCCTCCCCCAGGGCACACCAGCTGTGTTGCTTCACTTTTTTCACAATTTATGGGGGACCAAGGTTGTTCTGCTCCATCCACTCCCAGCCACGGCGCACAGCAGTCCCCGGGGGCTGCCTCAGTGCAGCTACCCCAGTCGTCCGCCTAGCTTGGGCGGCCTGTCCCGGCCCCCAGCTGCCGGCTCGCATCTCGGGCTGGGTGTCACGGGGACCCTTTGTGCCCATTTAACTCAGTTCTGCTGGTCAAGGGGTGCTTGGGGCAGATCTGAGCCTCGGAGGCTCCCCCTCCATCCCGCTGGCCTCTCTGTTGGAGAGGAGAGACCCACCAAATGAGCGCCAGTCCTCCTTTGCTGCTCCCTCCCCATGGGATCGGTCCCGCACTGTTTTGCTTTTTCTTCTTTCTTTTTTCCTTTTCTCCTACCAGATTTTTGGCGTCTTTATTTTTTGAAGAGGGCAATGTTCTGTTGGAGTTCGGCAGGTGCTCTGGTTGGCTGAGTAGGTCCGTAGATGTGAGTTTTGGTGTATTTGTGGGAGAGAGTGAGCTACAAGCGTCCTTCTACTCTGCCATCTTGCTTCTCTCAAGAAAAGCATTTTTATTTACAAATTAGTTTGGTTATTTTCTTTTCTGTGTTTAAACTCTTGAATTGCTGATTTTATCTTTATTGTTTCCTTTCTGGTGCTTACCTTGGGTTTTTGAGTTGGGAATTTAATTCACTTACTATTATTCCTTTGCTTTCATTGATATAACTATTTAAGGCTATGAATTCTTCTCTGACCACTGTTTTAAATGTATACTATGACAGTTCATAGATACAGACATGTAGTATTTTTATGTCAAAAAGTTTTTAAAATTTTGCAATTTTGGTTGGTAGGTTTATATTTGCCCTTCCTCCAAAGCATTTTTAATAAGTATCTTTTTGTTAATTAATATTCTCAGAACGCTTCAAATGTTTAAAAATTAATAGTGATCCTTTCTTTTCTCCCTCCTTTTTTTCTCTTCTTCCTCCTTCCCTTTCTTCTTTCCTCCCTCCCTTCCTTCCTTCTTTCCTTCCTTTCTTCTTTTGTCTTTCTTCTCTTCTGAATAATTCAGTCCAAAATAATTACACAGTGAGAAGTGAAATAGCATACACACCCAGCACAGAGAAGGAAGTCATAATATGCAGAGTTGCTGGGTCTGAGTGGGGATAAAGGGTGTCCATTATAAGATAGTGATGGTGTGGCATATTGAAACCCCAGTAGGGTGAAGAGGGTGGTGACAGCAACAAAAGGGTAATTACACTTAGGGTGGTTAATTCAATAAGTAAATATAATGAGGATTATAGTAACCAAGCTTCTTAATGTCAAAGAAGAGACAATAAGACATACAAATATGGAAAGGGAGAAAACTAGAATAAAATCTATGATATTAAATTGGAATTGGACATATCAATGTAAACTCAAGGTATTCAACGTACGTAGATAAAGAAATATAGATGCTTCCTATGCCTTCACTATCCAAGTTCCTGACTAGTTTGTTTGGAATTTACTTTCAAAGCGCTTAGAGTCCAAACTGGCTATTGTACATGCACATCAAGATCAAAGAATGAAATATAACTTAAGAAATGTTATAAAAGGTGGAGATAAAACACTGAACTGTCAGAGGATGAGGGTCATTCTTTAGAAAATGCGTTTTCTGACCCAGGAATGTAAAACCAGTAAAAAGCATACATATAAAACATTTTTGAAAGCATGGCTTTGGAACTAGACTCATAAGTTTAAATTCTGACTTCATGCCAACCAGATGAAAATTTTCAGGAAAGGGGCATAACTTCTCAGATGAGGTTCCACATCTATAAAATGTAGATAATAATGGGAGGAGGGTATAGCTCAAGTGGTAGAGCACATGCTTAGCATACACAAGGTCCTGGGTTCAATCCCCAAGACCTCCTCTAAAAATAAAGCAAGTAAGTAAACCTAATTACCCCCCCAGAAAATAAAATGAAATGTAGATAATACTAAAAATGTGGTTGCTCTCAGGGTTAAGTGAGTGAACACATTCAAAGTTTCCAGAACCCTGCCTGATGTATAGTAAAATATTATATGAATAGCAATATAATTACTGAAAATAATTGGCTTTAGAAATATTGAGCTGGGAGGATCTGAGCTGATATACAAGAGGCATGCGCCACATTGAGAGTGGGGTGGAAAAGAAACAGGAGACAGAGTAGAAAATTTCTCCTCTTTTGAGTGCATGGCTGGAGGTGGCGATGTATTAGGAAGAGGCTGCAGAAGGTCTTGAATGGTCTGAGAAGAAGGCCACGGCTAATTAAATGGGTTGTTAAACGACTCCTCCAGTTTTCTCTTTCCCTGGTTTTGTTGTTGTTGTTTTGTTTATATATATATATATATATATATATATATATATATATATATATATATTTTATTGAAGTGTAGTCAGTTTACAATATTGTGTCAATTTCTGGTCTATAGCATAATGCTTCAGTCATACATGAACATACATATATTAGAAAAAGAATAGCTCTTATATTTTTCTCTGTATTCTTTAAACAAAAAGATCCTCTTGATCATATCAAATAAGTACTACTTCTTTGTGTTATCTTTGTCTTTAAATAAATATTTTCACTTTTAAAAATGCTTTTAAAATTATATTTATATAATCATGTGATTTTATTATTATAATTTTGTATGGTCTTTTTTTGTATTGTCTTGATGGAGAACAGAATTGAATTACTTGTGTCTTTCTTGCCTTTTATTCCTGGAATGAACTTCTGCTATTTCAAAAATATATTTCACTGTGTAATTTTACAAATTTTTTTAGTCTTTAGCTATATTCATAGACAAGTGACAATGGCTTTTCTTTTTCTTATAATCTTTGTCATGTTTTAAAATCAAGACCACGTTTATCGTATGCAATAAATTGAAGACCATGCCATTTGTCTTCTATATTTTAAGATGGTTCTACAAATCTGTTGTGCTTAATTTTTGTTTTTTACAAATTTGAAAAAAAAATGACCTATAACCTAATCTTTAGAGGCTCTGTATTCTCTTGTTGATGTTAACATTTTTATGTAATTCACTTAAAGTTATTGTCCTATTTATGTTCTTATTAATATGCCAAGTTTGATAATTGTCACTTTTTCATAAAATCATCCCTTCTATGTATGATTTCAGAGATCTTCACATGTATACATATATTGTATTTATTTGCATTGATTATCTTCCCTTTTTCTTTTAAATTTTCTGCTAGTATTAATAAAATTTCAGAAGTTTTTCAATTAGTATTGAAAGTAAGGAAAGTAAATGGTCCTAATGGTATATACTGTATTTTAGATAGTCAAGTACATGTCTTAAGTTGTAAAATGTAGGTTCCTACATGCCCAGGAAGGAAAACTGGGATTGTGAACATCATTAGGACCATTCTGAACTGTCAATACAAGCAATGATGATTCAGAAAATGTCAAGGCCAATAATGTAAATAGATTGAATAAAATCTCTGTCTCTATATGGTTTGATAATTGAATGATCCTGATCTGTCATTGTTATTAATTAAATATGGAAATAGACAAACAATGTGGCCCGCAAACAAGCATTTCTTCTAATGTAATCACCTCTAGGAGGTGCAGGATTTAGAAAGGTTTAATTTGTGTTGCCATCATTGTCCTGAACTAGGAGATTATTTGTATTCCTGTGTTCAGTTATTTCTAAACTTCCCCGGTCAGGCCTTACTATTTTAACAATTGATAGTTACAGAAATATCAGTGTGACAATCTCTTGCGTGGGGATATCAATGTGAACAAGATCTTGTGAAAAATTGGTCAATATATAAGTATAGTCCAGTGGGTTCAATTAAAAACAACCAAGAAAGCCCCCCTAATTACCCAGTTAATTCTTATGAAAAATATGAATCCATGCATGTGATTCAATTTTTTCCTAAAATAGCTTTCAGCTGAAAAGTCAGGGGACTGGCAAGTTAGCACTTCTGGGTGCTTTCGAAAAATGACCTTAATAACTTCTCATTTTCTTTCCTCCTGTTTCACCCTTATTCTGTTTTCCCACTACGATTTTTTATTTTAAGTTGGCATTCCATGCAAACCAACGTTGTTACCCTTGGTTATGGTTTTATATTTTAATCTTATTTTCTCCTTGACATTTACCTTTCCATCCCTGATCTGTTTTTCACTAGCAGCAGGGCCTTTCTCTCCTCTGTCACATAATAACAAGATCAAAGGGTAGGTGTGGAATGCTCACAGCCTGGCCCCCTCCGCTGTAGTTCAGTTTCCAAGGTTAGATCTATTATTATTTTACATTTTCTTTCTTTTGAATTGTGCCCGTGGAACAAATAATAAATATCTTCTAAATACTCATATTTCCTTCTACCTTCCCTCTCCACTTTTCTGCAGCATTAAAGGCCAGAAAAAGCAAATATTGTTTTGACATTGGGTTCCTGGTAATGTATACAGACTTGGTTTTGTATACAACAATTCCTCTTGAGATAGCCAGTTTTAAAGAACAGTTAATAGAGAAAAATCACACATGTTTTAAAAATGATATAGTTAAACCTTTTGTTTTTCAGTTCTCTCCTTCTCTTGCTGTGAACAAACACTTATTATAAATGTCAGAGAAAGAAAATGTCCTGAGAGATTCTTGTCTTTTCA
This sequence comes from Camelus bactrianus, assembly GCF_048773025.1. Taxonomy (NCBI): domain Eukaryota; kingdom Metazoa; phylum Chordata; class Mammalia; order Artiodactyla; family Camelidae; genus Camelus; species Camelus bactrianus. The sequence goes on along the minus strand of NC_133546.1, from coordinate 21,582,412 downwards.
GTTTGAATGTTATGACTTATGAGGAAGACTATTGCAATGTTTTATAGTCAGATTAAAACAGGAACTTTATTTCACCTGAAATTCTCCTGAAACCTCCCATGTTTCACCTTGGAGAAATACTTCTATGTGAATAATACAACTATTATTAACTCACTTTAACAAATGTAACTTGCTCCCCTCAGAATTACTTGTTTATAGTTTAGAGTGTATCTGGCCAAGAGATTTTCAACATTCCAAATTCCTCTTACACTAACTAGAACACTGTGTGGGCAGCTCTGTTAGTCAGCAGAATTACCAATCCATGAGGATGAGTAATGCCTCTTAACATTTTCCAAAACCCATGTACACACAAATTGCCTTAAATTCTCTTAGACTTTTTTTTTTAGAGAAATGGGTAAAATCTGAAAACATGAAGAATATTTAGAACAAGTGTTAGTTCCAAACAGTTTGAAAATAATAATAATGAACTACATGAGGATTTCAATATGGAAAAGATATAATGGTTGAGAAATTTATATATGTGTACATATACAATATATATAATATATATGAACTACATGTAACATATGTATAGTTCCATGTCTGAACAGCTTTACATTTCAACATAGTAGCTGAGGGCTAATTTGATATGATTGTAGAGCTGTTGTGGTGGTTGGGAGGGTACATTTTTCATTTTTGTTTTTTATAGAATCAAGAACTTTGTTATTTTAAAATCATATGCTCAAGAATTAATTTTGTTACAATTTATTTGACACACTGAGCTACCAATTTAGTATTGAAGCCTCATGATTAGGTTGATAGACAAGGTTTTAGGAGATGAGCACTTACAATATAATGGAAAGTTACTGAGGTAAAGAGCAATTTGATTTCCTGTTTCTTTGGAGTACTTTTCAGAATGTATTGCTTTTTTGAACAAAATACTGTATCTTTTGTGTGTATTAGACTGCCTGACTGGCCTGATTCTTCCACCATCCCTGCAAACATACCCTCACTTACAGCCTTGTAAAGGGAGATGTGTATTTCCTATTCTTAACTCTGAAATTGATTATGTGACTTGCTTTAACAAATAGAAAGAGTCAGGAGTGACTGCATGCCATTTCCTTCCAAATCAAGGATTTAAGATGCCTTGCTTTTTTTTTTTTTTAACTTTTTTTCATTTCTACCGTCGTCATGAGAAGAACCCTCTGCTGGTTAGGCTGCTACTCAAAAGTGAACGAGAGACACATGAAGCAGAGTCATCCAGTGTTACTCATAGGTCTTTAGTAAGATGCACATGGCACAGATCCACCCAGCTGATTCCTGCTTAAATTATCTGAGCCTCAGGAAGTGGTGCATGCGTGAGACTAAGTGATTGTTGCTTTAAAACACTAGGATTTGATTGAACAGCATTAATGAGGGATAATTGACATGCAATAAACAGCACATATTTGAAGTACACATTTTGATGACTTTTGACATATGTATACATCCGTAAAATTGTCATCACAGAATTGCCATCACAAGATAATAAGCATAACAATCACTCCCCAAATTCCATACTTCACTCGTGCTGCTTTGTTTCTTTGTCCTTTGCATAGCACATTGCCTTCCTCATCTATAAGCAACCACAGATCTGCTTTTTATTACTATAGTGATGTTTTCTAGGTCTTGTCTATAACTGAAATTGTTTAGTAGAGACTCTTTTTTGTCTGCTTTTTGTCAGCAAAATTATTTTGAGAATCATTGATGTTGTAGCATATAACAATAGTTCAATGCTTTTTATTTCTGAGTAGTTTCCTATCTTGTGGATATTCCATGATTGTCTTACTCTTTTTCCTTCCCATCGCTGGTTGTATTGTTTCCAGTTTGAGAACTACTTAACAAAGCTGCTGTGAACATTTCAAGTACAACACTTTGTGTAAATATAAGCTTTTTTTTTTTTCTCTTGAGCAAATGCCTAGGAGCGGAATGACTGGGACATAGCTTAAATGTATATTTAACTTATTAAAAAACTGTTAGACTGTTTTCCAAAGTGATCGTACCATTTTCCATTTCTAATGGTAGGGTGTGAGTGTTATAATCTATCCATATCTTTGCCAACACTTGGTATAGTCTTTAATTGTAGACAGTCCTGATGTACAGTGGTATATCCCTGTAATTTAATTTTCACTTTCCTAGGAAACAAGGGCATGGAATATCTTTTCAGGTGTTTATTTGCCATCCATATCATCTTCTTTGGTGAAATGTTCACATCTTCTTCACTTTAGATTAGGTTGTTTTCTTATTAGTGAGTTTTGTTTCTTACATATTCTAGGTAGAAATCTTTTATCAGTTACAAGATTTGCAAATTTTTTTTTCAGTCTGTGACTCATTTCTTCATTCTCTTTGTGGTGTTTTATGAAAGAACAGACAGTTTTCATTTTGATGAAGTTCAGTTTATCAATTTGTTCTTTTATGAGCAGTACTTTTTGTTTTCAATCTAAGAAATTATTGCAAAACTCAAGGTTACAGAGATTTCCCTCTTTTTTCTATTAGAAATAGTTTTAGGTTTTAAATTTCAGAATTTGTATCATATTGAGACAAGCATTTTATATGTATGTGAGGTAAAGGTCAAAGGTTTTTTTTTTTTTTTTTTTTTGATCTTTACTTATCTGTTCATTTTGCATTTTGTTGTTCAATAGTTCAGGCACCATTTGTTGAAGAGATTATCCTTTCCTCACTGAATTGCCCTAGCAATTTAGTAAAAACCAAAAAAAATAGGATTAGGCTTTTTTTTTTTTCCATTTTATTATTTATTTGTCTGTTTTAATTCTAAAACTACACTCTTTTGCTTACTGTGGCTTTGTAATAAAACTTGAGATCTGGTTTTGTTAGTCCTATCATTTTGTTCTGCTTTTCCAAAGCTTTTATTTTTTAGTATCTTCTGTGCCCTTGTATATTTATATAAATCTTGGAATCAGCCTGTCAAATACTACAAAAATGACTGCTGAAATTTTGATTGGTATTGCATTGACTCTATAGATCATTTTGGGGAGAAATGACCTTTTAATATTTATTCTTCTGGTCCATAAACATGGTGTATCTATCTCTTTATTTAGGTCTTTAAGTATTCTCATCTATGTTTTTGTTAATTCCTCTCAGTCATGTTTGTATTTTCTTAGCATGCAGTACACATCTTTTGTTAAATTCATCCCTAACTTTCTCATATTTTTGATGCTTATGTAAATGACAGTTTTCAAATTTCAATTTCTGATTGTTAGCATACAGAAATATATTTGATTAGTATACTGATCTTATATCATGAAAACTCACTAAGCTCACTTTTTAGTCCTAGTAGCTTTTTGTGTAAATTCAATAGAATATTCTGCATTGACAGTTATGCTATTAGCTAATAAAGAAAGTTTTCTTTCTTTCTTTACTGACTATATGTCTATAATTTCTTTTCCTTATATTTTTCCAAAAGCTGGAACTGCTGATGCCATGTAGAATAGAACCCGAGAGAGTAAATGCCCTTCTCTTTTTCCTGATATTCAGGGAAAAATTCACTTTTTCAATTTCAAGTATGACTCAAGTATTGCTTGAATTCCCTTTATGAGTTTTACACTCTTTGCTTCTATTTCTAGTTTTTGAGGGATTTAAACAGAAATAGATGCTATATTTTATACATTGATTTCTTTTTTCTGTCATTTCTGGAGATTATCTGTTTTCTCTCTTAAATGGTGAATTATGTTAATTGATTTCAGAATGTTAAGCTAATTTTGCATTTTGAGGATGAATACTCCAGGTCATTGTGAGGATGAATGTTATATGTCAATGTGACTAGACTATAGGGTTCTCATGTATGTGCTCAAACATTACTCTGGGTGTTTCTGTGCAGATGTTTTTGGATGAAATTAACATTTGAATCCACACACTAAGTAAAGCAGATTGCCCTCCCTATGTGGTAAGCCTCATCCAATCAGTTGAAGGCCTGCCTAGAACAGAAATCCTGACCCTTTCCTGAGACAGAATTCCTCTTGCCTGACTACCTTTGAGTTGAGGCACTGGCTTTTTTTTTTTTTTTTTTTTGGCTTTTGTTTTCAGACTTGAAGTGAAACATTGGCTCTTCCTGAGTCTCAGGCCTGTTTGTCTATGGATGGGAACTATACCACAGTTCCCCGGTTCTCTGGCCTTCGTACGTAGACTGGAACTAAATCATCTGCCCTCCCGGGTGTGTCCAGCTTGCCCATTCAGAGAGTGAAGGCCCTCCCAACAGTATATATACTTCCATTTCTCCCCTGCTGGCTTTTATGCTACTGTTATTGTACATATTCTATATTGACAAAGTCTATAATGCATTGTTATTTATGTTCACTTTAAACAATTATCTCTTAAATGATTTAAAATACGAGAAAATATTTTGTATTTACCCACACATTTACATTTATTCTGTTTTTCAGTGTTGACACAGACTTCCATCTGAAATCATTATCCTTCTGCCTGAAAGATTTTTCTTTAATATTTATTGTGGTGCAGATATACTAATTCAACTTTTGTGTTTCTGAAAGTCTTTATATTGATTTTATTTTCTGAAAATTTTTTTCTGGATCTAGAACTATGTGTTGCCAGGTTTTCTTTTTAGCACTTTAAGGATGTCACTTCACTGTCTTCTAACTTGCATTGCTTTTGATGAGCAATCTACTATTATCATTATATTTGTTTCCCTATATATGATGTCTTTTTTCTCTGGCTGATTTTAAGATGTTCTCTTTATTTCAGTTTAAAACAATAAGATTATTTGTGCTTTTTGTATAGAGTTGATTGAAAATGTTGGAAACATAAGATTATACTTTTAATCAAATTTAGAAAATCTAGTCAATATTCCTTCAAATATACTTCATAACCCTTCTTATCACTCAAGGACTCTAATTACGTATGTACTATCTCTTGAAGTTGTTTCACTGCTAACTGATGCCCTTTTCATTTTTTAAACTCTTTTTTACTCTTTGAGTTTCATTCTGGACAGTTGCTCTGTTTTCTAGTCCACTAATATTTCCTGCTTCAGTATCTAATCTGATGTTAATCTCATGTAGTGTACTTTTTAAATTCTAAAAGTTGTAGTTTTCATTCCTAGAAGTTCTTTGTGAGAGTTCTTTAAATGTTCAAAGCATCTACTTTATATTCTCAATTTTTTTCTACCTTTTTGAATACATTATATAGTTACCATTATTTATTTAATGGACTTCTGTCCTGATTCTATCATTTGAGTCATTCTTGGGTGTGTTTTTATTGATTGATGTTTCTCCTCATTATGATTCATTTTTTTCCTGCCTCTGTGCACACATGATAATTTTGATTGGATGCCAGATATTTTAATTTTATATTGCTGAGTAGGTATTTTTGTATTTTTATGAATATTATTAAATTATATTCTGGAACACAGTTTATTTATATGAAAATAATTTGATCTTCCCTAATATTGCTTTAAAATTTATTATAAGATATCAGAAAAACCTTTTTTGGTGGGGAGGGGGGCTAATTTTGTTTCTCTATTGAGATAATACTCTCCTGAGTACTTTAATGCCCAGGATTTATTAAATTTCCCACTTTGGTTGATTGGGACACAAAACAATTCCTGGCCCTGTGAGATCTCTGAGAATTTTTCTCTTTACTCTATTTGAGTGATTCTTTTCCTGGCTTTTGGTATTTTCCTGAAATGCTTGTGCTGATCAGAATCTGTCTGAGGGCTCTTGGGATACCATCTGGGGATCTCCAGATTGCTTTCTATTTGGGTATCTTTCTCTTTTCTAGTATTTTTCTTCACAAATTCTAGCTATCCTGGCCCTCTTGGTCTGCCAGCTCCATTTCCTCAACTGAAGTTCTATCTACTTCATCTCAGTTCCAGCAATGTTCTGGAAACATTCCACAGATACTAAAGTGGAGCAATCCTAGGGGTCACTGCATTTTTCTGTCTCAGAGATCACTGTGATGCCTCATGTCAAATATTAGTAAACCATTATTTTACATATTTCATCTGTTTTATTTTAGTTGTTTTATATACAAGAGTTAATCCAGTCTCTGTTACTCAATCTTGGCTAGAAGTGAAATTCTAATCTTAATTCTTGACAAGGCATAAAAACAATTCAATGGTGAAAAGAAAGTCTTTTCCACAATTGGTACTGGTACAACTTTACAAATGTCTGAAAAAAATTAACTTTGACACTTACCTCTCGCCATACCTGGAGTTAACTTGAGTTACATCATATACCCACAGGTAAAAAACTAAAATTATAACACATGAAAAAAATAGAAAAATTTTGTAAGCAGCATTTCATTAGAGATGGCACAAATAAACACTTAATAAGATTTTGTCAAAATTAATAACTTCTTTTCATCACCAAACACCATCAAGGATATGAAAATGCAAGCCATAGTTTTAGAGAATATTTGACAAGTGATTAACTTCCAGAATACACAAAGACTTATACAAAGCAATACTACAGAATATAAACAATCAAAAACTTTTAAAGAGAAAGAAACAAGTACTTCTAAGAAACAAAAAAGAGATATAAGAAATGGCATTTAAACTTATAAAGAGATGTTCAGCATAATTAGTCATGAAGGAAATGTAAGTTATAATCAGCTATAATAACCTATTTTTCTTCCAGTATAATTGACCTACGGCACTGTATAAGTTTAAGGTATACAGCGTGATTTGACTTGCATACATTATGAAATGATTAACATGATAAGTTTAGTGAATACTCATCATCTCATATAGATATAAAATTAAAGAAATAGAAAAAATTCTTTTGAAGAGAGCTCTTAGGATTTATTCTTTTAACAACTTTCAAATTCAGCTGTGTTAATTATGTTTAATATGTTGTACATTACATCCCTAGTATTTATCTTACAACCTTTGGACTACCTTTATCTAATTTCTCTCCTCTTCTCACCCCATGCCTCTGATAACACGAAACTGATCTTTTTTTTCTACGAGTTTGTTTGTTTTTGAAGTATAATTTAATAGTTTTTTGAGCCACTTGGATGCCTAAAATTAGAAAGTATGACAATGTTACGGAAATGACAGGCCAGTCAAAAACAAGCACCACTCGGAGGGTTGGAGTACTCAGATGTATTACGCCGGCGGGCTCAGAGGGGCTTCTGCTCCGAAGCTCTGAGCACCTCCAAGACGTGCGCATGAGGTTTTACAGGGTAAAGTACAAGCTTTGGGTATTCGGCCAATAGGCATGGAACAGCTTTAGCAGCATTATCATCACAAAAGTGGAGGCGGGGAGGCAACAAACCAACATTCCAAAGCCAGATATGTATCTTTGAAAACCCAGCTGGCTAGCAAAAAACATGAACAGCAAACCAACACTAATTAACCTAGATTTACAAGTTAGTCTAGCAGAACTCAGATCAGTATTCCAATACTTAGATTTGTGAGTTATCTTGTTAGACCAGCCCAGCCTCTCTTTCACATTCCTAGACTTGTGAGTTATCTTGTTAGACCAGCCCGGTTTTTCCTTCACAACAACACCAAATGTTGAGGAAGCAGACTAATATAAACTCTCATACAGTGCCATTGGGGATGTGATGTAACACAATTACTTAGGGAAAATGTATTTATATATATATATATATATATACAAATGTATCTGTAATTACTCTGTATCTGTATTTATATCTGTATCTTTGTATCTATTTGATCAAGGAATTCAATTTCTATGTTTTTACCCAAGAGAAATGTCCACAAAAAGAATTGATATGAATGCTTTATAATGGCTTTCCACATAGTAGATAAAGGCTGGAAACAAAGCAAATGTTCATCAATAGAAGAGATAATATATATGATATATTCTTAGCATAGAAAACTACTTTTCAATAGAAACAGAATAAATTACAGATACAAAGAACAATATAGATGAAAGTCAAAACATTATGTTGAGCAGAAACAAGACCAAAATTGTAGACACTGAATAATTTAATTAACAACATGTTTAAGAATAGGCAGAACCAGTCTTTGGTAATGGAAATAGGAATGATGTGGAGTGGGAGTGACTGGAAGGGGCCTGAGGACTTTCCTGTTGTGATGGAAGTGTTTTATACTCTGATACATGTAGTGGTGGATTACTTATTTTTAAACTCACTGAAAATCTGTGCCTTGCATGCTACATAAACTGTACAATATAAATAAAACAAAATCACTGCAAATAAAAAATAGAGTGTCTAACACTATAACATCTCATGGTAATTAAATTTTCAGCATGCCGTATATGTTTAAAATATACTGGATGGTAGTTTTATGCTGTAAGTACAAGCACTTGAAACTGAGTCTTTTTTATCAATGAAGGACATCTTGGTCAAACCACTGTATAGCAAATCACTTCAGAGAGCATTTAAAGTACTTAACAGTCTTCCTACTTTTAAAAGAGGTACAATAGATTGATGCAATAAACATGACAAAGGCAAGGAGGGCAAACTTTGCTCAGGACTTGAGAGCTAAGTGAGTGGCATTTTTAAAAGATCCCTCTATTTGTATTAAGAAAGGATTGTAGAAGGGCAAGACTGAATTTATTACAGTGACTTTGATAGTCATCGATGTTTTCCTGGGATAGAAGAATACAGATGTTACCCCTATAGGTAAAGAGGAAAGACCCCAGTTCTTGTCATACCCGAAAGGTAACGTTACAGTTGGGAGATTGCTTGTTGAGTAATGAAAGATTTTAAATAAGATTTATTGAGGAAAGAAAAAGTGCGCCTCCAAGAACTGGAGGCGGGCTGATCCAAGGGAGGAACAGTGGCAGTTTTTGCCCCCCTTTCTCTTCTACCCTTGCTTAGAGGTGGCCTTTTGATTGATTGACAGCTCTTGTCCCTGGAATGCTTAGTCACGTTTGGCCCCTTTGCGCATGTCCTTACCCATGGAGTACACAGAAAAACCCATGGCTTGGGTGGGGGTGCTAAACTGCAATGTTAATTATAGTAAAATGGGCACTGGGTCATGTCCTGTTAAGTCTGCTACTGCGTAGTCACGGCTGTCGAGTTCCACCCGGTTTCTTGCTGACACTCATTTAGATGTAAAGTCCCTTTAGGCTGGAGGTGGGCATAATATCATCTTCCCGACCATCCTCTCCTATCTGCCTGCTGCCCCACTGATCTAAATACCTAACACATATGATGAAATCTATGATTTGCTAAAAAAAAAATTCTTCCAGTTAGCAAAGAGGAAAACTAAATAATAGACTCAGTTGAATTTGAATATTCTAGAGTTAGCTTTGAGTCAATCTTTAATGCTATTTTAGCTCTCATTATGTCAACATTGAAAGTATTTAAAATTATCATTATATTACGTTTTGTGTGTCTCTTACATTTTCTTCCTTTCTGTCCTACAATATTTTCAAGTAATATTATATACCATTTTTCTATCTTGGTATATTTGTGAAAGTGAAGTTTTAAGGTCATACAAAACTTGTTTATAAAAAAAAATTATAAATTAGTTTCTAATTTTTTTTTCTGAGACTAAAAACAAAGGACTATGGAACAGAAATAAAATTATCACCTTAATGAATCATCCTTTTAATATGGTACTCTAATTCCTAATACTTTCTGTTAGCAGGGTATTATGTTCATAATAAATGCTGAAATAAATAGAATGTGCATGTGTGTATACATACACAATAATTTATTAATTATTTCATGATGTGTTTACTTTATTCTCACAAATCCATCTGGTAAATGACCATGACTAATATTTCTTTTGAGCTTTATTGCACCAAGAAATGTGTTAGGCATATGAAAGAAATTCAGCAATGCACATTTAACAAAAATCATATTCTCCACATGTAGATATGTCTGGGAAATTTGTGTTGTCTAAGCCATTTATTCATATGAGTACAGGTTAAACTTTTTGTTGCTTATTTCATTCAGATTTTTATTTATTTTTATAGTACTGAACAAAGCAATGATGACTGAGAATGCATTCTATGGTAACCTATGGTTTATATTCATTGTAAGACTGTTTTCACTATTTATTGTGAATATCAGACACTTTTTCTATTTTCAAGTCAATAGTATTGTTCATCAGGATACTTTTCACAGTCATGAATATGCTGCAGTCCATGGGTAAACATATTTTCTATTACGTGAATTATTATGTTACAGGCTTGGATATCTGCTGTTTTAATAGAACACAATACTGCTAAACTATATTGGCAATATTTTTGTATTATTGGATTGTCATGGAGAGATAATATATGGAATGCACTGAAATATACATAGATAAATTGGTGAAGCCAATTATTTCACTGTTTTATTATTGGGTTAGGATAGAACATAAGTTTATTTTATGGTGTCTAATTGCTACACCCTTGGTGTTGGATGTTCGTGGCATGCTCACATTGTCCATCTATATGATCCTCAGTCTATTATTCACCATTGTCTTTAGATATCTTCTTTCTACTCTGGGGCCAAAACCAAAGTCATTGAATTTTATTCTATCTGTACATTTGAGAGAACTACACTACATAAACTTTAAGTAAAGCAAAAATGGAAAGGTTGACTTATTTTTATCAGATACATGGCATTTTTTTCTCTGGAAAAAATGTTGTCCATCTTTCCAAACAGTAAGTATGATTTCAAAATGAAACACTGATGAGAAGTCCAAATTCTAAATGTAGCCTTCAGAATTTTCTGGACTAGAAAATGTTTCCTGATATTGAATGGATATTATTTAAAGAAACAAATAGGATGGTATTGTTTTGGCTAGCTCTCTTGGTAATAGCTTTATTCTGCATTCTTCCTCAATGTAACAATAGCCTGTAGGACAAGAAAGTATATCTGTGTTTTCAATCTTTTGATTTCTCCTGAAATGAAGTTGCTCTGCCCCTAAATCAATATCTCAGTGTTGAGTTGATTACATGTTTGATGTTCGTAAAGGGATGAAAGAAGTCAGAGATACTGCTCCTTTGATAAGTTCAGGAACAACCCAAGTTATAACTACACAGAGTTGTTATTTTTTTCTTTTCTTGTCAGGCTATGCTGTACACAGAACTGGTTTGGGGGTCTGAGTCCTGCTTAAACTGTAATTAGTGAAAAATGCCATTGAACTGAGAAGATTTGGACAAGTCAGAAAGAAGTAACAGCCAAGTCTGTCTTATCAAAAATACAAATCAGTGCACAAGATTAACTACCTTCTTAATTCACTTATAATCCTAGGTGAGCTATCCAGACGATTGCCAACCCTTTCACTATAAAAGAGAACTTATTTTTATGTTATCCTTGTCTATGTTTGGAATGGAAGGCAGTACTGGGAAGGGCGAGGTTAGGAGACATGCTAGCATTTACACGTTAGAGCTGATTGACCACTGAGTCATCGACAAGGCTGTGCCCTCCTTGAGGCTGAGAGAGGAAATAAAAGATCTTATCTGGATGAAGTTGATAAAAGGAAATCCTGTGCTCTCTCCTGGTGCAGTGGAGTATGACACTGCATGGACTGGGGAACATATAACTAAGAATTGGGAAAGTCATCCAAAGCACCTCATTTTTTTTCTTTTTTCATTCAGCAAGAACATAGCCATAAGTGAAAGGAGGTTAAACAGGCATTTCCCAGATAGTCATTTAGAAGGATATCCTCAAAGTTGCTCCTGTGGGTCTGCCTCTTCTACCCTTCAACATATAGTTGTCAACAAACAGGAGTGATTTCTCCAGGTCACTATTCATTATCCTTTTGTGGCTTGAGAGCAAGGCACTTAACATTGACTTCTAATTGTGCATTATTTTTGAGATTTAATGGCTGAGTGATTTTTCAAGCCATGTTCAACAGAGCTTTCGAGATAGCAGAGGGACAACGATGTGGGCAAGGGGCAGCTCGGCTGCTGGCCTGAGACTTCTTACCTACATTAACAGCGGCTGTTCCACTTTTATCAGGTTCGCGTTTCCCCACGTCATTTTGATTGAAGACTAGTTACTGATAATGCAGTAGGATATAAGTCAGGTGCAGAAGAAGTGTTGAGATATAGAAGTAATCGCACCATCATCCCTTTTCATATTTCCTTTCACACTGAACAAATCCTAATCGAGCACCCATGGAGCGTAAGATGGCAGCAAACCACAGAGGAGGGAAAATATTCTCAGATTTTTAGTGGAAACAGAGTAAAAAGAAAGTGGTAGGGTGGCTGCTCTGGTGATCTTGGTAGGGCAGTAGAGGATACAAAAGGGATAATGGAACCCTAAATGCAAAATTACACACAATTAACCTGGCTTCTGCCCTGACTAGAACAAAGTTAACGACTTCCAGGACATGGAATTGCATCATAGAGCTGTTTAAGTCCTGAGCTCTTTATTGGTACAGTTTATCCCTTTAATATAATTAAGCAAAAACATTTTCGTGAGACCTCAATAACCTCTATCACTCAATACTGAATCATACATAATGGTGTTAATCAAAGTGTTAATCAAAATGTCAAGTATGAAATTTTTACTTAACAGCTTTGATGTCCTGTGACTTATGACAAAAGAAAGCCTGGGTAAAATCTTTATATTTAACCATCTCCATTAATAATTCATTTGCATGTAGTTCCCAAATTATGGGTACTATTTTTTTTTCCTTTAAGACATATTAATGGCTCACAAGTATAAATGCTTTATTTTCTGGAATTATGACAACTTAAAAAGTCACATTGCATATTATACAATGATTTTCTGTGAGTGGAGATTGCTTGCCATTACAATAGGACTTCTCATTTTTTGGAAAAAAAGACCAAAAACAAACTGAATAAGTTAGTAACATGTACCAAGTTTAGTATTTTGATTTTAAGATACAACTAATACACTTTCAGTTTATCTTTAAAAGTTCTTTTAGATTAAACATTCAAAGTCATGCTGAAATTAAATCAAATCAAATTAAGCATGTTCTTACAATACTGATGAAACTAATCATTCTAATTGCTGTTTTAGTAACCCTTCTTCAAAGACTGTCAAATTAAACAGAAGTCTGTACTTGAAAAATAGAGAATCTAGATACTAAACTACATCATTTAGACCAGAAAATACCAATATTTTTGGTATTTTGATACTTTTGTCTCAACATATATCATTAACTTAGAAGCAAATACTGCATAGTAAAAAGGTCACTGAATAGGAGTTCACTCCTCCTGGTTTCTAGCCCCCAAATCTATTCATGACCTTGAGAAGATGACACACTTTGTAAGCCTCAGATTCTACAAATTTATAATGAAAGGCCTCTTTTCATCCCTTTCAATTCTATAAATGTAAATGCTGCTTGTCTGGATAGGTGATGAATGTTTTCCCTTTATTTTCATGAAATGATCTTTAATAGTAATAGGAAATGTGCTTAACTGAAGTTATTTTCTCCTGCAGAGATGTTTCAAGCACGTATCCTGCTGAGAATGACTTCAGATTATGCTTTGCTTGCTATGATGCCAAGCAATGGTTCAGGGAATTTGAAGAGCTGGGCCTTAGTTCATGAAGGAGGGCATGAAAGGGTTATAGAAAACATTCTTTCACTCTCTTTTGACCACCAGCTCTGCCGTGCGTGTAAGCAACACAGCTTGTATACCTACATAGACTTAAACAGATCTTTGTACCTTAGGCTCTCGTCACGTAGATAATAGATGACAGCCATTTTGGTGGCCATGGAGCAAAAAGGGTCTGGCAGTTATTATCATAATTAAAAAGTATAAAAATTTTACTATCTCTCCTTATTAAAGCATATGTTGATGGTTGAACTGTGTGAAATTATTGATATTCAACCACCTTCATGCATTTAAAAGGCAAATTCCTATAATTCATAGTAACAGATGTAAACAGACAATTAACATTCACCAAAAGCCCGCTCTGGTCTCCCCTGCATTGCACTCATATACATTTTGGAACGTTGACAGCACAGTAGACGAGTATACTTCCACAGGTACTCTCCCGTGAGCCTCCCATCTTGCTCCTGCCGGCAGCTGTGACCATCAGTGGCAAATTCCTGGAAGGTTCTGACCTGGGCAGCAGCAGCAAGTTCCTGACTACCAAGGACGTATCTACAGTAGGAGATCTGAAGCGTCAGAGGAGCCTGCTCTGACTTCAGCTCTTCCGGCCATCCCCCTGGATTTATAGAGATTCCGTTCACTACATTCAGTCGGCTTGTGCTTTCAATAACTGAAGTGGCATTCGGTTTTCTGACAGAACACCGACTGATACACAGAATAATTAAAATCACTTTTGACTGAGGTTCTTCTGTTATCTAGTCACTAACGACTGGTGATAGAAAAATGATAAAAAATTCCTTCTTTCCAGAAGTTTTCAGAAAAAACAGTCAAGCATGTTTGCAAATAATTAAGATAATAGGTCAATAATTGAGCATGTGCTAAGCACAATTCTAACTTTTATGCATGTTACCTTGTGGAATGCTTACAACAGTCCATAACATATTCATATGTCCATTTTAAAAATGAGGAAACTGAGACAGAGAGAGTTTGAGGAACTTGCTCGAGGTTACACAGTCATCAGTGATGGAGTCGTGACTCAGACTCAGGACCTCTGACCCTGAAGCCAGTGCTCTTACTCAGGGTGTCACAGGGTCATCTCAAACAGAGACAAGAGGCTACTGAATGTCACAGGGTGGTGGGTATACATGTGATGAGTTCTGTTTGGTAGGTAGAAAGAAATGGATCTGAGATCGTAGCTCTAGAATAGAGATGGTATTTGTGTTGGTTTTGTTAGACAGTCGCCTGCAGACAATTGAGGGTGAGAGAAACATTTTAGATAATGAGTATGTACATTGAAAGACGTGTTGACATGAAAATATATGGAATATTTAGGAAATGTTGAGAGGCCAAATGTGACTACAATTCTGGGTCCATGGGATAAGAGGAGAAGACACAGGAGGCTGGGATGTTAGACTGGGGCCCAACTGTGTTTTGTTTTAAATGTCTTATGCAAAATAATTCATTTTTTAGACTCTGACCTACCTTTAAATGAAGTCCCTAGAATAATTAAATCATTCTTGCGTGTTTGATGGTGAATTAGAAAAATGAGGATGTCACATTCTAGATAAAATATTCACCAGGATCACGCCAGAATCAGATGATGAAAGGTGTGAAAGCTATTTCAAGACAACAGGTCTAGTAGATGTGTTCGCAGGCCTTCTGAGTTTGTGAACTAAGTCCTGTGACAATTTCTTTACCGAGTCCTTAGGGACTTTTTGAATAAATATGGGTTGTGTGGTGCATAGGATGAAAAGATGTCAGTAATCAGTTATTAGAGGGGAGAGTTGGCAGGTTGTAAATTTTGTGCTGGTGTCTTGTTAAGAGCTGAAGATTCCAGGGTACGGCTGTTGGCACGTCACTGAGAATATTTATGTGGGGTGTTCACACTCAGAATGTGCTTTCGATAATCCTTTCTGGTGTAGAAAAATGTTAGATTCTGTATTTATACATTTAAAGCACTAATATACATTTCTTTATAGGTCTATTAGGCTAATGTATTTCCCTAGATTTTGTAGTTTAGCTGTTCCCTTTCCTTTTTAACTTGAAATGCTCTTTAAATGTCTTAATTTACAGGTTTGCCCTCTATCCACTTCATTTCCTTGCAACTCATATGATAGTTATTACCATAGTATAAGGACTTGATATTTTTTTAATTTATTTTTTTTGATATTTTTCTTAACTGTCTTCAGTCGTATATCACCAAACATACTTACCTGCAACAAAAGTACAACATACTTTGTGCTAATGAAGATAACAGATTTGGTTAAGTGGGGTAAGTTACTTGTAGATAAGAATAAAGTTATTAATATAAATTATTTAGAAGCATTATTCACACAAATTGATGAAGCATTATTAGGGCATATTCATTCACATCAGTCAAATTAATTTTATGCACTTTTTAGGAAAAAAAAATTCATCTTCTGTTCTATTTCTAAGCCTTAAAATTAGCATGCATCTTTCACGTATTTCAGTATAAATAAAGACTTCCTAAATTTTTACAAAAACACTGAGGTCATAGCGAGATAATGATCTCAAGTGTATCAGGAATAAGTAGACGTTTTTGTTAAACATTGTTTTCTGTCTTCTGATGTGACCTGCTAATTACTTAACACAAAACTTAAACACTAACTGAATAAAATAGCTGATAAGCAAAAATCTGTAATTGCTAAAAAGGTTAATTATCATTTCTCAGTTATTTTTCCATCCTTTTTAGTTTTAACTAATTATAATCCAATTTCGGGTATTTATTATTTTAGTGAGTTAAAGTCTTCAGGATGTCAGAATTTTGATTCTTGAGTGATAAGAATTTAAGATAACATTTTTCAGTTAGAGCTGATTTTCATTTAAAATGTATACTAAATTATTATTATTTCTTTGAGGCTACATAAGGCATAAAAATGTTATTACAAATATTTTTATCCACATAAATTATTGAAGGATTAAGCCAAAAATATATTATTGCAAATACTTACAGGGATATTTTTAAAGGAATAACTAAATACAGTGTGGTACATCCAGATAATGCAATATTATTCAGCACTAAAAAGAAATGAACTAGCAAGCCATGAAAAGACATGCAGGAACCTTAAATGCATATTAAGAAGTGAAGGTTGCCAATCTGAAAAAGTTAAATACTATCTGATTCCACTGTATGACATTTTGGAAAGACAGAACTATGGAAAACAAATAGTGTTTTCCAGGGGTTGAGGGGTGGGAGGAGGGATGAATAGGTGGAGCACAGAGGATTTTTAGGGTAGTGAGAATACCCTGAATGGTACTCTAATAACTGACACTTGCCATTACAAATTTATCCAAACCCATATAATGTACAATACTAAGAGGGAGCCCTAAGATATTAGAAGAAATATTTTATAAAAGGTCTTATCTAATTCTTTAAGACAATAGAAAAATGTGTAAGAATTAAAAGAAATTCCTAATATTCTTGTTCACAAATTATATGACTTTGATATAGAAAATCCAAAAGAACCAACACATACATTATTAAAATGTTAATGCATTTAGCATAATCATGGGCTACAAGGTCAATACACAAAAGCAATTATGTCTCTATATACCAGCAACAAAGTGAATAAAAAGGAGATGTTTAAAATATGTAATATAAAATTGTATCAAGTACTTTAAATTATATAGGCTAAATCTAACAAAAGATATGCAAGACCTCTGTGAATAAACTTATAAAATGTAACCAATGAAAGAAATGAAGGGATGCATTGTATTTATGAATTTGAGAACCTGATATTGTAAAGATGTACATTTTTCTGAAATTTTTTCTACATTAATTACCATCTTAATCAGATTCCAGCAAGATTTCCTGCAGGGTGTGTGTGTATGTGTTTGGGTGTATGTAAATACAAAGGGCCACACATAACTTAGTTGATCTTGAAAAAGAACAGATGGGATGGCTTATTTTTATGGATATCAAAGTCATTTTAGAGCTCTTCTGCCTGTGGTCTTATCTCAAAATGGCACCTCACTGAAGCATTCACGTAGAAAACGTGTCGCTTTGTGTAACTCAAATTTGTGTTAGTGACAGAACTTTGATGCCCTGGCATATTAGAGGGTTAAACTACTTTTTATAGTTTAACCTAGAAGATTATTGCCATTCAAATAACTCTCTAAAATGTAACTTTGTAGCTTCCCCTAAGAAATCAAATAACTTTGTGCCTAATATTTTCTCCAATTTAAGGTGCAGTTACCTTCCTTAATTTTTATCAGGTCTATAAAAAATGCAAATTTAATATACCTAGCATTTAATTTTTAATACAAATTAAAACAGTGTGGTATTGCATGGAGATAGAAAAATAGATGAATAGAACAGAGACACACATGCATGGACAGCTGATTTACAACAAAATTGTACTATAGCAAAAAAGATAATAACCTTTTTAATAAAATAGTGCTTCATTAATTAGATGTATCTATTTAAAAATATCTTGACTACTACCTTATCCTCTATTAACGTGGAAATTTCTAGTTATAAAAAGATAACTTTAAGAGAGTATAATGCTAAATCGTATACTGGACAACAATATTACTGATTTGGCAAAGTGCAAGTCTTCAGAATATTTAAAGGGTTCCTACAAATCAATAAGAAAAGAGGAGAAATAAACCATCACCCTATCAATCAAACAAATCATCAACCCAATAATAAAATGGAGAAGAGATAATGAAGAGGCATTTTCCAAAGAAAATTTCCAGATGGCCAAATTATATGAAATGATTCTCAACTTCCTTATTAGTCAGGAGAAAACAAATTAAACACTTTGAGATACCACAAAAGCACTACAAGAATGGTCTAAATTAAAAAGACTGACAATATCAATTGTTGACAGATACATAGAGATACATATATACCCACCTATGTACATATCCACATAGGTGGCTGTGTATGTCCCACCTAACATACTCTTGGTGGGTGTATAAATTGGAAGACTACTTGGGAAGATAGTCTAGTACCTACTAATATTGGATATTTCATTTTATTTGATGCAGTGATTTGACTTCAAAGTTTATACTGACAAACTTATGTACATGTGTGCAACAAACCACATTTGGGAAAATATTAATAGAACTATTTATAATAGCCTCAAAAATTGTCAGCAAGTGTTTAATGAATTAATTTTGGTGATTTTATAAGTGAATACTGTACAGTAATGAAAATGAATTATCTCTACTCACAACAGCATGAATGAAATGCTAAATATAATTTTGACCCAAAGGAAACTGGCCACAATAAATTGATGGAACACTTTGTTTATAAAAAGTTTTAAAACAGGAAAAGCTAGTATGACATTGGAAATCAGATTGGAGTAAGCTTTTGGGAGCAGGGTAGGGTAATCATTAGAAGGGGGCAGAAGATGAACTGCTAAGGTGTTTTTGGCCTCTTTCTCTTTTTTTCTTACCTTTACTGAGTTACATAATTCATCAACGTGTACAGTTTTAAGTTGTGAGGTTATTATGCAGGCATGGTATTTGTAATAAAAATTTATTTAAAAATTTTATCATCAAGTACATTTGAGAATTTGGGAAAATGTGTTGAAATTTAATCTGTTTCAGAATTTTTGTGAGCCTTTAATATGCTAATTTGTATTTTCTCTCTAAAAATTTAGTATATTATATACCATCTATCAAGTTAATTCTATTGTTTTTTTAATAAGATTCCACGTGTGAGTGATATGGTATTTTTCTTCCTTTTTCTGGCTTACTTCATTTAAAATGATGATCTCTAGGTCCAATCATATTGCTGCAAATGGCATTAATTTATTCTTTTTTTTCACTGAGTAGTATTCCATTGTATAAATATACCACAACTTCTTTATCCAGTCATCTGTTGATGGACATATTAAGTTGCTTCCATATCTTGGCTATTGTATATAGTGCCACTATGAACATTGGGGTGCATGTATCTTTTCAAATTAGAGTTCTCTCTGGATATATACCCAGGAGTGGGATTGCTGGATCATTTGGTAAGTCTATTTTTAGTTTTTTTGGGAATCTTCATACTGTTTTCCATAATGGCTGTACCAAACTACATTCCCACCAGCAGTGTAGGATGGTCCAGTTACTTTCAGAAACAATATATTGGGAAATACTGATTTGTGTGCAGAATTATTTGGTATGGCATAGCAACCCCTTTATGATCTCATCCCAGCTAATTTTCTCAATTTTTTTTCTCTATTTCTGTGTTATTCCTTATATGTAAACCACACTTGATTACATGTGTTCTTCAAATAAACTCAGCTATCTCTTTCCTCCATACCTTAGCACACAAATGATTCCTCTGTCTGAAATGTTTTTCTATCTATAACATAGTTAAGCCCTAAGTGATTTCAAGACTTAAATTTCTGTTATCTCCTTCAGAAAACTATCATAATTCAGCCAGTCTGTGTTAAATGTTCTTTTTCGGCTTCTTACATGGTAACCTGACCTCACTCTCTCATAGCACTTATGATATCAAGTTGAAAATTAGAATATTAGGTTCGTGAAACTATCTTACTCATCTTTGTATCTGAAAATATCTTATTCATTTATCACGGTTTGTACACAATAAGTGTTAAATGCATGAATTTATTACATTTTAGAAATCAAAGAAATTTTAAGCTTTCTTGTCATTTGTAAAGTGGGAAAATAGAGGTCTGTCCAAGGTGTTTGACTTTACCATTCATCAGTCAGATAACTAGAGAGACTCAGAGTCAATGTCAAAATTCAGATCTGCAGAGACCCAACCCATGGTATGTCCATCATCACCATTTTTGTGGAAAGCAATACAGAGCATTTGATCACATTGAGACATTCACTTCATTTCCACATTGATGCAGCATTTCTTTGGCAATGGTAGAAAATATCTCCAGCTGCAGATTTCCTTACAGATAAGGACTAACACATTCTTTATGTATCTGTGTTTTTTTGTCTGAATTGCTCGGTCAGCACCTGAATGAATGTGAAATATGCTCAGATAAAGAAGCATACCAATGAGAGATCAGATGGCTGGGTTTTTTTTTCCTGCTCTGTATTTGGGATGCCCTCAAGGTTACTATGAAGATTAATTTATTTAGTGCATGTGAGGAGCTCAGAACTCTGCCTGATACATAATAAAGGCTAGGCAAATGTCAATTATTATTTTCTGGATGGTGCATCTAGAGAATTGTCCTTCTGCTATCATGGAAACAACTTTAAGGAAGCATAAAAGCACATGGTGTATGTTTGTGCAAGTCCATGCTATACTGAAATTAAGAATAGTTAGGTAATAAATCGTGCTTTAACACTGAAATGATCTCAGTGAAGAATGAACAGGGAACGTTAAATTAATATCAATCTCTTCTTGCTGTCATTTTGATGGTGTGTGCAGGACTTTATGTGTGTCTGGTAAGCTGGAATGGATATGACTTAGCAAATAATGCCTCCCTCATCTCCTCTTATATTCCCTGCTATGGTTGTGATGAACTTTGTTACAAAGCTCAGGTGCTACTTATCACTGGTAAATATGACTGAGAATAATAAATCACAGAGTTCTAAGGTTGAAATGGTTCTATTTTAAAAGGAAAGATTAAAAAGGGCCAATATCTCTGGAAACTTTGAAATATGTGGCTTTCATCATAGCCTCAGGGTCATCCTAAAGAGTGCAGATTAGTTGGGAAGTATTATATGCATGCAAACAACCTTCTACAAAGAATATAGGGAGTCTGATATTATCTACATCAAAGAAGTCTGAAAAAGGGCCTTTCTAGTCTTTTGTAAGTGATCTGTAGACCCTTTTAACATAGCATGCATTAAGAATCTTTAATTCAAAAAATTGGTAATGAATTGTACAAGCCATAGCAACACAAATCCTATTTATGTGTAATATTGTGATTTTATCTCCAAAAGAGGCCTGGTTAATTTTCATTCAGCTTCCTATTTGCAATAAAATGATATTTACTTTACCAAATCCAATAAATAAAAATGGATAGGTTTGATGACACGTGGATTTGTATTATTGATTAGATAAAATTTATATTTATTGAAAGTGTTCTCCAATGACCAATATTCATTAGTATCCTCCTAATATAAAAGATTATGTTTTGGACGATCTATTTCTTCTGTACAATATAGTATAATTAAATTATCAATGAATTTTTCCATTGGCTAATTTATGTTTCTGTTATTGATAGAATTAAATGTAAGATTTTTATGATTCAATTTTAGAGCTAGAAAGCACACTATAACTTTATTCATTGCTAAATGGTATTCTATAATATAGATGAATTAGTATCTTAGGGCTTCTGAAAAAATGTACCGTAGACCAGTTAGCTTAAAATGATAAAAGTTTACTGCTCGCACAGTTCTGGACTCTAGAAGTTCTGAAATCTATAGGGCAGAGCCATGCTCTTCTGGGGTCAAATTGTTCTTACCTCTTCCTAGCTTCTGGTGGTCATGGGTGGTCCTTAGCATTCCTTGGCTTACAGCTGTCTCTCTGTCTTCACAGAGCATTCTTCTTGTGTGTCTTCACTCAGCTGCTCTCTGTGTATGTCTGTCTCTGTGTCCAGTCTCCCCACCCTTTTTTCAACTGAGGCATAGTTGATATACAACAGTATATTAGTTTTAGGTGTATGACATAGTGATTTGATATTTGTATATAGTTTGAAATGATCAACACAAAAAGTCCAGTTAATTTCTGTCACCATGTATAGTTGCAGAATATTTTTTCCATGTGATGAGAATTTTTATGATTTTACTATCTTGTGAATTACAAATATACAATACAGTATATTAACTATAGTAGCCATGCTGTATATTATATCCCAATGACTTACATATTTTTTTTAAATGTCTCCTTTTTATATGGACACCAGTTACATTGGATTAGGACCCACTCTAATAACCTTATTTTAACTTGATTAGTTCTGTCTGTAAAGATCTTATTTCTAAACAAGGTCACAATTTGGGAGCTACAACTTCAATATATCCTTTTGGAGGGACAAAATTCAGCCCCTAATAGTACGTGTTTATGTCATTTGAAGTTGTAGACATTGATCTAGTTGTTTCCATTGAAAAGAAACTGGTATGGGAAACATTCATAGAGTATGTCAAATAGAGTGCAAGTTCTTCTTGACCCAATTTGAAAAGTAACAAATTCCACAATTTAAGAAAGTGTTCAAAATCTTTCATGCACTTTCTTCTCATTGTTAAAAAGAACAGCAAAACCTCTTCTAACCCATTGGCATACCATTTCTATCAGATTATAATTCAGTTTCCAAAAGATTATCCAGAGTTTGGTTGAACTCTAATTTTTTTTATATAACATTAGTGTGTTTTATTCTTTGAGATTTATATTTTTATCTGGTTGTTTTTATTGTAACAGCTGTTGGTCACCTTGTAATCTAATCCATCTTTATATGTTACTTAAATTTACAGAAATTTCTTTCAAAAGTCATTTGGTACACAGGCATGTGTTCCCAACCTTTATCATAGAAAAGGAGTATTAGACAGTATTGAATTAAGTTTTTCAAAAAAAAAAAATAGCTCTGTTGAAGTTTCTCAACAGCTGTAAATAAAAAGTAATCTTATTTGTGTCATTTTTTTTTAGATTCTGAATATAAGTGATATTCATATGGTATTTTTCTTTCTCTGACTTACTTCACTTAGTATGATGATCTTATTTACAAAACAGCAACAGACTCACAGACATAGAAAACAAATTTATAGTTACCAGAGGGAAAGGAGGTGGAAGGATAAACTGGGAGTGCGAGATTTGCAGATACCGACTACCATAGAGACAGAATAGACAGACAAGTTTCTACTGTATAGCATAAGGAACTATCTTCAATATCTTGTAGTCACCTATAATGAAAAAAATATGAATAAGAATATGTATATGTATGACTGAAACATTATACTGTATACTAGATATTGACACATTATAAACTGACTCTATTTGAATAAAAAAGTATTGCTTATTGCTTTGTTGACATCACCTACAAAACGAGTTAACTCCACTCTATGCCAGGGACATAGATATAATCACTATTACTAGGCAGCAGTCTTGTTAAAGGCATGCTGTTACCAAAGTAAGACTGAGTTGGAGATCAGAAGAGTACAAATTTATTATTCTTAAAAGAAAATATCCACCATAAAACTCTATAGTTTCTTGAGGTTATCTTTATGTGAAACTGATCAATTTCTCTGAATTGATCAGTGAGTTTCTGAGAAAGCCTACCATTTTCTGGTTGACAATAAACTCAATGGAAATAGAAAATACAATTTTGTGGCCTAAAAATTTCCAAATAAGCTGTAATAATTTGGTTTCTAGAATTTTCACCAATTACTACTCATCCACAATATCTCTTTTTAGTTTAGCAAACTATTGTGTAAGAAATACATTGATAAACAGGGTTATATTGAAGAGAGGTAATCTATGATACAAGAAGGTAGAATATCCTATAATATAAGGAATGTTGCAGAAAGAATTGAGTATGACATGCCCAGTAATATGTAGTTGGGTGATCTTAGAAGAAATGTTGGAGAAAAATTAAATATATTTATCAGAGTAATTCCTGTAGGCATGAAAGCCACCTTACATTTCTGAATTATTTGAACAGAGGTATGGATTTAACAGAAGAAAAAAAAATGTTTTGAGGGCCAGTTATGTGAGGCTTTTTCTTTGGTAGGTACCTTAGCTTCACCATCTCATCTGATCTTCATAAATATCCATTGGATAAATTATTAAGAATTTAATCTTAAATTTGTCCAGTGTCCAGACTTTTCCATTGCACTATCCTGCCTCACTCCTAAAATCTCTCTGTCTTGGTGATTGTGCTCAGATTTGCCTTCGTGTGGGATCATCTGCTTCAGGAGATGGAATTTTCTATCTGAATTAATAGAAAAGCTGAATGAATTCCTGAACGGAATGCTGTAGAAGTGATTTACACCCAAAGAAAACATAGAGCGACAGTATTTCTAAGGGGAATAGTCCACAAACAATATCCCCACCCAGGATACAAGTTCCCAGATCTTCTGACCTGAAATCATCATTTTCTAAAGCTTTCCAGATAAATCTGCATTTAAACAAGCATTCTAATCACAATGCTTGATTACCACAGATGTTAAGGGACAGGATCATCTTATTTTAATTAGTTTTGCGGTTGGATCCACCATCAAATTTAGGATGGAGCACCAGCAGAAATACAGAAATTCTCAACCTAAAGGTGACATCAAATAAATGAATAATTAAACTTAAAACTTAAACAGAATGGTAAGCTGAGTACAATGTTAAGAATAAAAGAAATCCAAATACTAGGTATATCTGAAAGAAATATAGAGATAGAAAATATTGTATCTGAAACTTTATGTATATTGCATTATTTAATTATCACAAAAAATGTATAATATAGGCATAATTACCTTCTAACTTTATAGATGTACAAAACTGAAAGTTAGGCTATCATATCACTTATGTGGCATATATCACTATCATTTAAGAGGCAGAATATTGGCTCAAACTCAGCTCTAGCTTCATTCAAAAATTTTAAGGACTTTAATTATTTCTGTCCCCCAAGTTAAAGAAAATTGTATGCCAAATTTGAGAGTCTTGGATAAAAAGCATAACTGTATTTTCCTAAAGAGATAGACCATAGGTTTTATAAGATTCTGAAATGAGTATGTGAACCAAAAAAAGCTTTTGTGCAATACATTTCTTAGGCATTAATGATTGAAATTAATTGAAACAAACAAACACTTCTAAATTTATGTAGAAGTGCCTTTCAAATTCCTATGGCTTCCTATGGTAAAACTGAGATGCTGATTTAGTGGTTTTCTTTGAGTTTCACTTTGGATATTTATTTTTAACTCTCTTAAAAGCTGAAATAACACATAATTGGTACACAGATGTGTTGCATGCCAAATTCTAATAATTTGCATCAGTCAAAACATTAATGTAGGGCAGGTTAATAAAATTTCTTAAGTCATCACTCGTTGAAAATTCTTCTAAAATTGCAATGCAAGACATCGTCCTAACTTACATGTCTGAATCAGGTTTTATGGCTCTATTATACCACTACCTCTTCAAAAAAAGAGAATCCCTGCTAATAAGCTACCTGGTGAAGTGAAAGCTCATAGAACTAAAACTCCTGCACACAGCTTCAAAGTACAGCTAATCAGAAGAGTTTATTAGGTTGATGAATGGTTACATTGTCCAGAGTATCAGACTGTTC
This sequence comes from Camelus bactrianus, assembly GCF_048773025.1. NCBI lineage: Eukaryota > Metazoa > Chordata > Mammalia > Artiodactyla > Camelidae > Camelus > Camelus bactrianus. The sequence goes on along the minus strand of NC_133546.1, from coordinate 21,556,749 downwards.
CTTTGCTGAGGTGGGAAAGATGATATCCCAGCCGCATGGAGGGGAGCAGGAAATATGGACTTCACAGTGGTCTGGGTTGAACTGTGTCCCCACAAAATTTCTGTTGAAATCTAAATCCCCACTACCTCAGACTAGGACCTGATTTGGAGATCCTGTGTTTACAGATATAATCAAGTTAAGATGGTACCATTAATGTAATCCAATATTATTGGTGTCCATATAAAAAGGGGAAATTTGGAGATAGACATGAATGGAGGAAACATGTCACAGGAATTTCAAGGCAGAGATCAGGGTGCTGCATCTACAAGCCAAGGGACATTTAAGGTTGCTAGCAAATCACCAGAAGCCAGAAGAGAGAAATGGAACAGATTCTCCCTCAAGCAACGGAAGGTACTCACCCTGCCTCCGCTTGATCTTAGACTTGCAGTGTTCAAAACTAGAGGCAATATACTTCTGTTGCTCAAGCCCCCAAGTTGATGGTATTTTGTTACAACAGCTCTAGGAAACTAATACACAAACTTTTGACACAGTTTTTCAATAAGACCACTTTTGAACCTCAACTCAGGAATGTATCCTTACATTCAGTGGTAACTGGTATTGCCAGTTTCCTAGTATTTTGAAGGTTTTATGGCTCCAACTGAGTTACTTCTGATTTCTCCAGTGATGACCATGCTTTCATAGGTCTGATAAATCAGTTATAATTTGTCTTTATACTTGACATTCTCTACTTTCAAATTTTGTACTTATCATCCTCTCCCCAATTGTTGAAGCCTTTAGAAAATTTTCTTTCTGACCATTTTATTGGGTTTGTGGAAGGCAAGGACATAAATTTAAAAGTTTTGTTGTATCTTCTGCTCAAAGTTCCAATAATTGACTTAGAAAATGAAACCATCATAATTTGAGCATGTAAAATAAATATATCCAATAAAATAATTATTTACATTTATGTTTTATTGAAAAGGTTCCTCTGCCAAAAAATTTTTAGAAACTACTAAGTTGTGAATTCCATGCAAAACTTTTTTGAATCTAATGATGCAGAAAATCAGCCTAGTGATCAGTTGCACTCTTAATTATAACACACATTTATTTTTCTTTTACAGCATTCTTATATACACATTCATGAGTCAAGGCAATCAAGTGTGTAGATTTCTCAAACATTATGGTGTCTTCAGTCTTAGCCCATAAACTTTAGCTGTTAACATTAACCATTCATGACAACTGCCAAACTTACACCAGAAATGGAAATAGAGTAAACTTGAAAATAATGGCTGACCGATTAGGCAATAGTATATAAGGGTCTTATCTGTAAAATAAAATAAATGATAAAAGCATTCCTTCATTCATCTTCAGTGATTAACAAAATCACTAAACTTACGATTTTTTATGGAATGTTCCACTAACATTCAATTGCCCACATTTGTAAAATGGCTAAGTAGCATTAAAGTTCATATACTGTAGTTGTTGAATGGTTTTCCCCCTTTATTCAGCTTACTTACCTACATATTGATATAGTCATACTATCAAGTAACTAACAAAGATACTGGAATAGACACCCCCCAGCATGTGCTTACTTTCTAAACGCATTGCAAACTCTCACAATTGGATTCTGTCACTGCTGTGCTGCCAGCCAGTCCTCCAGACCCACGCAGGGGAGGCTGTTGTCCCTTTCTTCTCTTGAGGTATATTTGATGGGACTAAGGAGGCAATAAAATTGTGACTCTTGAATGCTTCCCTGTATTGTATTAGCTCTTGTAATTTCTGGGCATCACGCCTTTAAAGTCAACCATTTACTTTTCTTTAAATATCTGAAATATGCAGTGTTTGTGTCGATCTTGGTTCAGTCTAGGGTAAACCAAAATACTATTTCAAAAGATGTTTTCATTCTGACTTTTTTCTGTGGTTATCAAATTGGACGCAGACTCCGTGTTTCTGCTTAGCCACATGTATGTCTTTGGCAAATATCTTTAAATGGTTGCTGAGCTTGTAATAAGCATAGTTGTAATGATCTTATTCCAAAAGAATTATGCATAATTAGGTCATAACAAGGGCTAAGTATATGGCATAAGAAAATTACTCAATGGCAGGAGAACCTTCAAGCTGAAGCCAAACCCTTCATTAGTTCTCTTTGTTTATAGAATGTGGTCACCGTGGCTTTTACATGAACCCTGCAGAGGCTGCTTACAACTTATGAACTGAAAGCTGCAGTGTAAGCTGTCTGCCCATGTTTCACGTATGTCTGTATCTGTCTGTCAATCCATCCATTGATCTATCAATCTATCATCTACTCACTCATTTTTCTGAAATATCATCTGTTCCCCAGAAGGAACTATAGATAGCTTTTATCAGTGGATCGTGTTTACAAGTCTTATGAAGATCGCTACAATCTGATTTATTTTCAACATGTTTCCTGTAACGTTCTAGAAGTTAGAATTGCATCTTTGCATCTTGTCACCTTAGGCATTATGCTGTTGATGGTTGATATTTATCAGTTTGAAATTGGGAAAAAAAAGTGGAATAAAGTAATTACCTATCTCTTATCCCTACTTACCCTCAATTACCAGAGTTGACATCTCCATATGGCCTTTTCTTAAGTGTCTACAATTTTATTTTCTCAGGAACCTCTTTTATGGGTTAATTTTTGTTTCTGCTGCATAAAGTTGATCCCTTTATTTTATTTACAGCTACTATATCTGGTGGAACTCTGTTGTGTACTTACTCATTTGAATGATGATTACTGATTTGCTTATAAAAATCCCAAACTAGACCATAGCTACTGGCAGACAGTGACAGAGTTTATGATCTGTTATCTCTAGTACCTGGAATAGTGATGCGGATGAGAATAGACATCAGTGTTTGCTGAATATTGTTTCTGCCTGTGTGATTAGTCTACCTGATTTTAATTGTAAGGAAAAAAGTAATAAAAACATCCCAATTTTTTCTGTTGGATTTAAAAAAAAAATGACTGATAGGTGTTCAGATTTTTCATGAAATGACAGAGATAATGCAATTCCTTAAAATTCCTTAATGCATATATATAATTTGAACATAGAAAAATTCATCATATAATTAAAATAATGCTATGTAGCTCTCATTTAATATTCCCTCACTTATAACATTTTGCACAATACCCTCTCAATATCTATTTATAAAGCTGTTATATTGTACTTTTTCCTTTTTTATGATTATCTGCCATTCATTAATATCTATCTCAACTCATGTATTCTTAGTTGGATAAAGATAGCTACATTACTCAGAAAACCTAATTCAGGTTAAAATTATTAAATTTAAAATTTTTCTATATGTAACATTTATTAGTTTTCTACTATTTTTAAAATGTCAAATTTTCTAAAATTTACACTTTACTGTATAAAAATAAAGAATACAAATTAAGAATGTATTAAAGCTAAAAATGTGTGGAAATTTTATCCTCATTCTGAATCTGAATAATGAAATATCTTCTCAACTTTAATTAATTTTCTAATCATATTTCCCCTGCTTCTGCATATTAAAACATCTTGTATATTTTATAATGCCTTATTAAATGACATTTATAATGCCTTATTAAATGTATTAAGATGGGTGTGTGTGTGGACATAATGGATTTATTTGCTCCTTTCTTCTTTTGACACATTCTAATTTGTCACAGCTTTTATGTGATAATATAAATAAGCAAAAACATACATAGCTGTTATTCTACTGAACCATCTCCAATATCACCAATATTGGCTTTTTAAAAATCTATGTAATTTTAAAAACTTAAAGAAAGTATTTTCTGAGAATTCATGATTTGCTTTTTTGTGGATTATTAATATGTCATATTAACATAGGTCAGATACAGAACTGTTTAAACTTAAAATGTGTACAAATTTGAAGCATTGTGAATAACTGAAGTTGTGTCATAAATACCTGTGAAAAATCTGCAGATCAGATACGAAATGACCATACTGTTGTCTCTGTTTGGAAAATCTCTTACCTCCAGTAACAGAGTCTATTTTTGGAGTTAAAAACTAGTTCGGTCACCACACGAAGTGGGATGACTGAAGGCCTGGGTAATGGACTATAAAATCTTTTCTATCTAGGTCACTGATTGAATTGAGACTGTCACCAAGGTAGGTAGAAAAACAGTGATTGCTGCCGTATAAGAACTGTCAAATAATGTGAACTAAGAATATGGTCTCAATTCTAGTAGACATTATTTCTCATCTACCTATCTAATGCAGCATTCACGTATGCAGGAAAGAACAAGCACACACAGACCCTTAATGCTTCAGAGCATAACAAAATTATAAAATTATTCTGGAGTGGGTCTTCTAATCTGAAATTGTAAGGCAGAGTAGGAAATATTGTGCTTAATTTGTCCATGCAGTGTCATCAGATGATTTCTGTTTCAGAATTAAAGTGGTGCAATTGACCAGGGGAAATCTAAACTCTGATTTCTATCCCTTTGCAGTAGACTGAAGTAAGTTTCTTTGTTCTTTTACTATACGGCCATTCAATGCTATTTAATATTTGGAGGAAACAACATTTTGTCTGAATGATTCTACCAAATAAAAATGGAAAAAGAATTTAGTTTGATCAGCAAAGAATGTAGAAATTTACTTAAGAAGTAAAGAATGTGGCTGGCTGACTTTGGTGTTATGTTACACCTCATGGTTCAGGCATCTTGTTTGCCTTAAATGGTTTCACAAGCAGGAGGGTTGACCCAGAGCAGATTCGCAGTGGCTGTACAGAGCACAGCTAAACAGCAGATTTAATGAGGTTGGAATTTCACACAATGCCTTATTCAAAGAATTCGGGCAGCAGGAAGAGCAGTTGTGATGAATTACAGTTGCCCATGGCTTTGCATCAAGAAGCAAAACCTTTCTCCACAAATAGTTTATAAAAGATCAAAAATAGATGCCAATTATATTTAGCTCTAACATTCAAACTTGTGGGGGAGGGAAATGGAGGCTCATGTCTTCCTTTTGTTAGAGTTAAGAAAGTCCGCTCATGAACCAAAAGTATAGAGCTTTATTTATTCCTCTAAAGTCAGGAAGGATCAAATTTTTTTCCAAAAATAATTTGACATGGCCAGAATTTTCCTTTAGTTTTCCCACTTTGCATCACTTACCATCTTATATTGCATTTCTTTCTTTGCTTGCCTGACTCTTACTTAACTTAGAACTCCTTAAGACAGGCATCGGAGCATCTGTAAACACAATAAATGATTATAGCATGAATATTAAATGAAACTAAGTGTAACTCACTCATATATTCTGCATTAAACTGAGACATAAAAACTCAGACATTTTCACTCTATCTTATGTCCTCAAGAAGGATCAGTGTAAGAATTTGATACACAGCTCATCTTTCTATGAAGCTAATCATCAACTTCTTTAATGTTGCAAATTCAATAACCAGTTCTAGGAAATCTCCCCTCTTTTTTCCTCATTGAAAAACAATCCTAAATTGGTTACTTTGTAATTCCTTATTTAGATCTAGGAGTAAAACCTCAGATACAAAAGACACCACTTCAGGCTCTGGGTTATTGAAGTTAGAACTATGTGGCTCTGGGCATTTCTACCTAACTATTGTTTGACCTTGACCTACATTTTCCCAAAAAGTCATATAAACTGGAGGGTGTTGGGGTAGAAGTAGAGTGATCATAAAATGTATCATCTAAGTTTGACAGTTTCATCTACAATGAAAAGAAAAAGGAAGGAAGAGGAGGAGAAGGAAGAAAAAGAAGGAGGAGGAGGGGAGGGGAAGGGGAGGGTAAGGGGAGGGGAAGGAAAGAAAGAAAGAAAGAAAGAAAAAGAAAGAAAGAAAGAAAGAAAGAAAGAAAGAAAGAAAGAAAGAAAGAAAGAAAGAAAGAAAGGAAGGAAGGAAGGAAGGAAGGAAGGAAGGAAGGAAGAAAGAAAGAAAGGAAGGAAGGAAGGAAGGAAGGAAGGAAGGAAGGAAGGAAGGAAGAAAGGAAGGAAGGAAGGAAGGAAGGAAGGAAGGAAGGAAGGAAGGAAGGAAGGAAGGAAGAAAGAAAGAAAGAAAGAAAGAAAGAAAGAAAGAAAGAAAGAAAGAAAGAAAGAAAGAAAGAAAGAAAGAAAAAGAAAGAAAGAAAGAAAGAAAGGAAGGAAGGAAGGAAGGAAGGAAAGAAGGAAAGAAAGAAAGGATAACTGGGCAGGATACCAGGACAGTAGATGTAACAGACTTTCATTAGGAAACCAAAGCAGAGCATCAGGTTACCCTGGATAGAAGAAATGATGCAGCAAACAACACTGCCCTCATTCCAGTTGATTTCCAGTTGGGTTTCCCAACTTCTGACTTTCTAATGTTTATATAAAGTCTTGATTCTGGCTTGACTGAAAGTACTGATGTTTATTTCTCTTTTGATTGAAAGAAGTGAGATGATTCTCCCCATCCCCCAGTGATCTCCTTGAGTAATGGTCTTCAAACTGGGATTATTTCCGAGAATAATAGTGCGTACAGTTTTAATGGAGTCAGTTTACAGCTACTCTTTCCTAGCATAGCTTAGGGTCTTTTTTATTATTCCTTTTTAAATTTAATAACTATGTACAGAAAAAGAGAACATTTTCCCACTCACTGATCCCATCAGACATTGCAAATTACTAGTGTTGTCATGGATGCCTTCATTAAGGCACCTTGATCCCATTATGGAAGCTTTTGTTTTTCCCCACTTTATGCATATTTCTGTTAAGAAAGAAACAGGGAATAAAAATGGTATATTTCTGTCCTTGTAGAACATTCTTAAATCAGATATATGGTAGATTATTGGTTGTGCAATTGATGACAATTTTCACATAATGACCTTATCTCTGCCAAACCGCTAAGAATGTATGGCTCTTGGGAAAATATATGGTTACAGTAAAGCAGGGCGCTTCAGTAGGAAATAATAAACTCTTTAAAATGGCTTTCATTCACATATTTAATGTGAGCAATTTTTAAAATTTATTTGCAATCTCTATTTCTAAAATGCATCATGAGGAGGAAAGAAAAGGATCTACAAATATCCGGTGTAATACAGATTACTCACTCTAATATTTTTAAATGTAACTAGAGTGCTATTGGAAAAACACCATGTTTTTCCAATTATAATAGATACAATTTGCAGATAATTATTTATTTTGGATGTGATTTGCCTTATTCAATAATGTAGTTAAATCTTATCAAATGCTATCTTAAAATATTTATTAATTATAAGAAATCATTTACTTCATTTTAATTATTACTTGTTAGAGTATTTTCTATTTCTTATTAACAAGTAAAATTATAATGCTCATGTTGGACTGATTATTTTTCAGTAGCATATTCTGTTTCCTCCATTAAACACACAGAAAAATTTTGATCATGGTATCTAATTAAAATAAGGTAGTTATTCTCATTTAATGTCAGAGTTGAACACATACATAAGCATATTTTCTGAAAGAATACAATGTATTTAATATATCCTTTTTAAAAGTAATCTATAATTTTTGCTTTTAATGACATTAAATTATTGCAAGTTACATAATGAGATATAGCATAAAATTCACCAACTTAAATCACTTATATTAAATTCACAATTTTATTTAACTATTTTTATCATTTATCTTGCAAGATGCTTTCTGGGATTTATTTTCTCTCTTTTGTTGATATTCCTCAAATGCATATTAACAGATGCATTTGAGTTGGAAAACATAAAGTGAAACTTTTTCTCATACAGAGTGTCTGGTGTGACTAATTGGTATGCCAGTGAGAACAAACATTACTTCTAAAGTTATAATGTCAAAGACAAGCCCCTGAAATGAACTAAATCAGGAAGTTCTTAAGTCTGGCAAGACAAACAAAAAGTTTAAAGCACATGAAAATATAAAAGTATTTCATCAGAAAAATTGCATTGCTAAAGGTATTACAGTATTTCAGTGTTCTCAATCAACCAGTTAGGAGAATCTAAGGTTAAAAGGGAAAAAGGAATTATGTCTATAAGGGAAATCTATAAGAGAAAAAAAAGAATGAATAGGTTTAATTTAACGGTGATTTGGTAAATCTAGGACAGTAGAGATTTAACATGGTGAAATCATCTAAGAAGAAAGCTGGCATTGCCTATGTCCTAAATTTGAACGTTCATATGCCTTTTGTTCCAGAATTTTTCTCCAAGGTGTGCACCCTAGAGAGACTCTTGCACAAGAACTGCCGGAGACCTGTGTGAGAACACCACAGCAGAGAGAACACTGGAAGTAACCCAGACACCCACCGTGGCAGCCGGGATGAATAAACCATGTGTTATTCACACATTGGCATGTACTACAGTAGTCAAAATAAATGAACTATAACAATGTGCCATAACCTGAACAAATCTTAGCAACAAACAAACTCCCAGTAAAACTTTTTTTGAACTGCTTTCCAGAAATTGAGAAAACAAATGACCCGAAAGACTGGATCGCCAAAAGACAAAAGAACTTGGAAAACACATTTGTATACAAGTTGCTGGTTTCAAATTCCTGGCTCTCATTATAAGTGAAGAAATTACTAATTGACTTATCTTTCAGAATAGAAACTTGAAAATCATATTTGAGGATAGTATATTATGGGATTTTTAGCATAGGTGGTATGAAAGAACTGTGTGTCTGCTGATTTAAAGTAACAGAGTACTTTAAACTGGAATCTTCCCAGGTCTCCAGTGTTGAGTCTATTAAGATCATTGATGATTCAGATCATATGGAAAATATGATTATATTAATAATCATGTTTACTAGCTATATGTATAATATTTTAGACTAGAGTCAGTTTCAAGTCATTCATTTCACCCAGATTAGAGTGTTTTATTTTAATGCATTTGCATTCTTGAAACAGTTCACACATGATGTAGTTCATCATACAGAGTAGAAGTTTAGAAATATTTGTTAATGAGAGAACTTGAAATATGCATGTAACTCATCACATCCCTCCCTAGGAACTGAAATATCTCTTTTTTGTTCAAATAAACCTGTTTATTAAAACTTAAAACTACTAACAGCAAAAATAACTTAAGCTATTTAAGAACAATTGGAACTCCACCTTGTGGATCTGAACCCACATTTATTTTTTCAACAGATGAGAATTAGTAATATAATGCAGAATGGATCCCAGTGAATGAGCACTTATTTGCACCTACTGAATGCAGAACAATATAATATGCATTTAGAAAAAATAAAACAGAATTTAGTTCCTCCCTCACTTTCCCAAAATTTCTTTATTTTCACCAAGGTGTAAAATAAAATGCTACAGTATTCCGAATATGCCATACAGATGTCATCATTTCTTTAGTCTTGGCAGAATCAGCCCCAGGCAAAATTGTGAAGGAAAAGATTGGCCTTGACATCACCAGATCTACTTTAGGCAGTTTCCTCCTCCTCTTCATGGTACTTTTCTTTGCATCCTTAAGGAACTCCATCTTTGTGAAATTCCCTAACCCCTGCCAATTAAATCTGCTCTCAGCAAAAGGTTCAGTCTCACTTGTTCATCCTTCACTGTCAATTTCTGGAAAGGTATTACTTCACCAGGGTTCTTGACATTTTAAGCCAACTTTCTAATTGTGGAATCAATGGCTTTGTCCCTTGGAAAGCCAGATCAACTACTTAAGTAGGCTTGTCTTCTAATGTAAAAGTCAAAGCTGCCCTGGCTTTGTGGGAGAAAAAAAAGAAAGAAAGAAAGAAAGAAAAGAAAAAGAAACTTACCAAAGAATCATTTCTATAAGCAAGCATGGCTGACTGAAAGATTAATGCCCAATTAGTGATTCTGAGGTCACCAATTAAACATCCTGACCACTCAGTCAATGATGGCAGTTACTGTACACAGGGTTGCCACTGTTCACAGATCTGTCCCTTGGCTTTATGACCAGTGAAACACATTGTTCAAACTGAGCCCTGTCAACCTTAATTGTTTCGCACTAAAGTAGCCCATCTGCTGCTGTCATTTCCCAGGTATTAATATTGATTCAGGCTCATTCCAGTGTTTCCCAGAAGCCTCTCTCTTTCTGACATTTGATAGGATTATTTGCCCTCCTTCAGTTGGTCGTATAGCAACTTTTTCAGCATTCAACAGTTTTCTGGGCCTATCACGTGATCAAAACTACCCCTGAGAGCCTATCTGAATTGTTAGCATCAACTACACCAGTTATGTAACTTAAATCCTTTCCTAATTTTGCTCGAATATAAACTTCATCAAGGAAAGATTTACGTGAGCCCAGGATGGGCACACAGTGTATACCTGTTTTGTAAATAGCTAAGGGGAATTTAGCAGCAGATTTTCCTGAAAATGAAAGAAAAGATAATGCATATCATTTGACTGATGTCTCACTATTAATTTTAAAAATGTGCCTGAAGAGAAGACAGTCCTCTGGTGATCACCACAACTCATTCCATACAAAAGTAGGAGTAGAGCCTGGGGGTTGCAAAGGATTGTAGGGAAGTATGTTTGGTGTGTGCAGAAAAGGTCCACCAGAAAGGATGATAAATAAGCTGAGGAGGGGTATGTAGAAAAAATACTGGGAAATATGGAGCTGGTTTTTTGGGTCTGCTTTCATGTCTGTATCACCCAAAAGGAAGAATGTGTGCAAGTTTACTAATACATGACTCTTCCTATATGGAAGTGGTTGTGAATTTCGGCCTCTCCCCCTCCCCCTCCCCCTAAAGTACTACTTTGGGGGAAATTTTTCTAAGATTTGAAGAAGATTTCGACTCTTCCTACTTTAATTCTTTTAGAAGACTCTTGCAAAAAAAAAAACCAAAACACTATTGACTCAGAATGTGAAATTTAATTACTACAGCTATTTATTTCTTTTTCTTGATTTATAATATGAGGCTGGTTTTGAGCTTGTGACCTAAAAGCAGAAACCTCTATATTATAACGCCAATCTGCTAAGCCATCCAAGTTTCTTTATATAGTTATTTATGATGTTGTGTTTGAATCAGTGAAAGTCAGTTTTATGCAAATTATTTAATATACTTTCAAAAATGAAGTTAAATGTTCTAGCACAGAAACTCCAGGTGTACTCAATATAAAATTGATAAAGACAGAACATAATTAAATACTATTCATTAAGGAGATTACAGAGGGCAACAGCAATGTAAAGGATTATAATTAAATAAGGTTACATTAGTTAAATAAATATGACCTCGGGTGTAATTATTATTATAAGCAGCAGACACACAACAAACTACTTTCACATGTCGGCAGAAATTCACTTACAGGTTGCTACGTTGATACTTCTTTATGCTTTACTATTCACCAACCTCCTCCCCTGGTCCTGACATCAAAATGCAAATTCATGACTGATGTGTTTGAACTTCTCAGTTTTGAGAGGAAGAAACATTCCCTGAGTGCATCTTAACTGGCCTTGGTAACTACATAGCTATACAAAGACCAGGGCATGATTTAGTGCTTTTTAAAATTAAAGTGAGTCTTGACTTCCATATTTGAGCAACACACATTTTACCACATCACATTATCAACATTCTCTTTGGGAGTTGCCACCATGTACAGTGGCCAGTTGCCAAGTTAAGAATGCAGTGTGCCTTCCTTTCATTTAAAACTCATACACACACTAGGTTTGAGGGGTCTTTCTCTTCTCTTAGAAACGCGTATCTGAAGAGTCAACCTTGTAAATACGTATGTGCATATGAGCCATGACCCTTGCTGTCACAATCTCCTTCCTATACATTTCCAAACTCTTCCTTGTAAGGATATTTGAAACCATTGTGGAATACTAAGCGTATAGAGTGGATTGATCACGTATACATGCTTACTTGGTAAATTCTGTGCCTTCATGGGGATGACTGTATTATGATGGTCATTATTTTAATTTTTAAATTGTGGGAATACAAATAAATACTTTTTTAAAAGTCATGTGTATTAGTGTGCTTGAACGCCAAGACAAAGCATCACTTATACAACAAAAATATATTGTCTCACAGTTCTGGAGACTCAAAGTGCAAAATTAAGGTGTTGGCAAGGTTGGTTCCTTCTGAGGGTTGTGAGGGAAGGATCTGTTCTAGTCCTCTCTCTTGGCTTATAAATGATCATCTCCTCCTTATATCTCTTCATATCATCTTCCCTTTAGGTGTGTCTTTGTGTACAAATGTCCCCTTTTTAATAAGAACACCAGTGATATTAGATGAGAGTTCATCCTAATGATCTCATTTTAACTTGGTTGCCTCTGTAAAAACCTTATCTCCAAATAAGGTCACATTATGAGATACTAGGGATTAGGACTTCTACATTTGAATTTCCAGGGGACACAATGTAACTCACAGCCAATTTACTGAGGTAAAATTTAAGTAAAATGGAATATTTTCAGTATATGCAAATGTAATCACCACCACAATCAAGATACAAAGTAGTTTCATCACTCCAAAATATTTTTGTGACATTTTTGGTAGTCAACCCTTCCCATAATGCCAGTGCTGGACAACCAGCGATTTGTTTTCTGTCCTATATTTTTGTCATGAAAATAAAATTATATGTACACAGCCATTTGTATCTGGCTTCTTTCACTAAGTGTAATGTTTTGGGAAGTCATCCATACGGTTGCACGAAAGAGTAGATCATTTCTTTCTACTGCTGGTCAGTATTCTATTGTGTGGATGCACCACAATTTGTTTATTCCTTTGTTTATTAGTGGAAAATTTGGATAGTTTCCAGGTTTTTAGCTATTCTAAATCAAGCTTTCTAAACATTTGTATATAAGCATTTATGTGGAAATACTGCTTTTTATTGATCCTTTTGGATCAGGTCTCTCAGTTATATGGAAAGTGTACACATGATTTTATAAGAACCTACCACACTGTTTTCCAAAATGGTTGTGCCGCTTGGCATACTCACCAGCAAATATGAATGTACTAATTGTTTGCATCCTCACCAGCAATTTATAGAGTCCATGTTTTGTTTATTTGTTTATTTGATAATTTTAGCCACATTAGTAGGTTTGTTCTGGTGTCTTACTATGTCTCAAATTTAAATTTCCTCCATGACTAATAATGGTGGACATTCTTTTATGTGCTTATTTGTCAGCTGTATTTTCTCCTTCGTGAAGTGTCGTTGCAAATCTTTCACTCTTTTTTTTTATTGTGCTGTTTGTCCTCTTATTATTTAGTTGTAAGACTTTTTTTTGCTTTCTCTATTAAATTATTTATCACATATAACTTTTGTGAATATATTTCTAAGTCATAACTATTTTTTGCTGCTTTACAGTATTCTTCAAAAGGAGAATATTTTAATTTTGATGAAGTCAAATTTTGGATGTAAAATTTATAGTGGGAATGAAGTTAACACTTTAGGGGATATGAGATGGGGTGAATGTATTTTGCATGTGGAAAGCACATCAATATTGGGGGACAGAGGTGGGCTGTTAAACTGTGGGTTGAACTGTGTCCCCCAGAAAGATACATCAAACTATTAATGTGCAGAACCTGGGGATGTAACCTTATTTGGAAATAGGGTCTTTGTAATCAAGCTGAGTATATATTGGATTAGAGTGGGCCCTAATCAAATGACTAAGAACAGGGAAACCTGGACAGAGACACACAGGAGAGAAGTCCATGTGAAGAAGGAGGTAGTGGTTGGAGTGATGTGTATACAAGCCAAGGAACCCCAAGGATTGCCAGCTGCCATCAGAATATAAAAGAATCAAGAGAATATAAAAGAATCAAGGAAAGGTCCTCCCCTAGAGCTTTCAGAGAAGTCATAGCCCTGCCTGAACTTCTATTTCGGACTTGTTGCCTCCAGAAGTGTGAAAGAACAAATTTCTGATTTTTTTAAGTCACTCAGTTTGTGATCATTTGTTATGACAGGGCTAGAAAACTAATACAGACCATTAATATTTTTAAGTGATTTAAAATAAGAGAAAAAAAGTATGTTTTTCTTATGTTTGCTATTTCTAGTGCTTTTTATTCATTTTTACAGATACAAATTTCCATTTGATCTTGTATTCCCTGTTCTTGAATAACCAACTTCAATATGGCCTGTACCATAAGTCTGCTGGCAATTAATTCCCACTGCTTTTTTAAAATACCTGAAAAAAGTACTTCACATTTAAACATTTATTATTTGAAAGATTTTATTACTGGATATAGAATTATCAGTTGGCCATATATTTATTTATTTACAATTTTAAAAATATTGCTCTATTGTTTTCTGGATGGCATCATTTCTGATGAGAATTCTGCTGTGTTTTTTATTATTTTTTTGATCACCTTCAAGACTTTATCTCTGGTTATCACTTTGTTGTTATGTCTAAGTGACTTTTTTTTATTTGTCCTTTTTCTCTTTCCTTCTTTTTTTTCTTTTTGTATTTATCTTGCATGTCATTCTATGAGCTACATTAATTAATATTAATCCATGGCTACAAAGCACATATTAATTTTGGAAAATATTTGATCCCTATCTGTTCAAATATTTCTTCTTCCCCAATTTCTTTCTCTCTTCTCTTAGGGACTTAATAGTTTGATAATACCAGTTTTTGAATATCCTGTGCTCTCTTTTTTTCATGAATTGTTTTTCACTTTGTATTTCATATTGTATACTTTTTATTAGCCTATCTTCAAGTCCATTCACTGATTATTTCCTCAGCTTTGTCTAGTCTGCTGAGGATCCATCAAAGACATTCATAATTTCTGATAACATGTCTTTTTATTTCTAGCTTTTCCATTTGACTTTTTTTGGTAGTTTCTATTACTGTCACAGTTCTAACTCTGCTTATACATGTTTTGTTCTTTTTCCATTAAAACCTTTAACATGCTAATCATGATTATTTTTAAGACTTGGTCTACTAGATACTATATTTGGGTACTCTCTGAATCTGGTTCTATGGATCACTCTATTTCTTGATTAAAGCTTGTGTGTGCGTGTGTGTGTGTGTGTTTGTGTGTGTGTGTGTGTGTGCATGCTACATGTGAAGTGTAGAAGGACAATAGAAACTGAGTTCAAGAGTAATTATATCCAATAACGGGCATGCCAGCTCTTCTGCACAGCACTAGTGTGGGGAGCTGGCAATTTAATATGTGGTTTAGATAAGTTTAGGATTTATGGTGGCAATTTTTGCCTTTGGTGCACAATAGGCTTCCAACTCCTTCTGACTAGGTTTCTCTTAGTGTTCATAATCCAATATCAGCTTTCAGCAGTTTCTCCACCTTTGTGCCACAGACAGGGTCTTTCTGCACATTCTGACCCTATGTATCAGTAGCCTGCTGTTGCCTGTTATGAATTACTGGGGTCATGACAGGGGCAGTTATCCTTTCCCAGCTTTATTCTGAGCTTTCTTGGCATTGCTGTCTTTTCCCACTATGACATCCAAACACCAGTTCTATGTCTGGTGGGTTTTATAAAAGATAGAGTTGTTTTACGATTCCCCAGCGATAGCAGACCCCTGCTTTGCACTGGGGAAGAATAATGTGGTCCAGAGTCCTTCCTAGTCATCCCCAGTGCAGATAGATTTTGTTTCCACCTCTCCTCCAGAAGCGGTACGTCTTTCTTGTTTTGTTCCCTCTCACTGTGTGGTTTGAAGAGCTTGCTTTACACGTCAAAGGGTCCAACAAGCAGGTAATGTGTTACACCTGGACCCCACCGGTAGCCAGTCAGTTTCTTCATACCTATGCCTCTAATGGGACTCCTTCCAGTCTCAAGTCCTGCCTCAGATCTTTCTCATCAACGTGCAGAAGAAAGCCATTGAAAGAAGTTCAAATGTGCCTACAAAACCTCTTTTTGTACGGGGCGCCCAATTATTCTAAGCTAATATATGAGCCCGTATTCAGCCTTTAAGATTCAGCTATAATTTTAGCTGACTTTATTTTTCCCTATTTTTATGAAGGCTATTTTGTTTTCTTTTCCAAGTCTGCCCAAAGTACAAGGGATAACATATTTCATTCATCTTTGGAGAAACTTGTCACTATTTGGAATTCGGTTATCATGGTGGTCTTACAACCTCAGCTCCCTGAAGGGTTTAAAATAGATTATGTTTAGTGGACTATCCCTTCCATTGTCATGGGTGTTCTCTTGTTTCTTTCTACATCCTAAGTCAGAGGAGAAGTCCAATAACTTTTTAATTACATGATATTTGTTATAACCTAAAGTACTAACAATGGAAATTCACATCAAATATTAACCAACCAGTTAAAAAGCCATTTACTTGAACTTGAAAGAGTATTTCATTTATAAGATAAAGATATTCAAACAGGACAACACTTTGAAAAGAAATAAAAGGCAACAGAGATAAACTACAACTTTCAGAAAATTGCCTTAGCCTTTGTCTCAGAGAAAATTAAAAATTACAGCAATATGATTTATGTATATACTTCTCTATAATGCTATTAATCACATACTGTTCCATTTCCTATGTGCTTCTAGAATGAAGTTTATAAATAAAAGTATATACTTATATCAACACTTGTTTCTAATCTTAAGCCATTTCTCGATGCTCTCAGAACAAAGGCAAACCTTCTTAACATGATTTTTAAGGCCCTAAACAGGCCCAGGATCTGCTTGACTGTCCAGTGCTCTCTCTTTCCATTTCTCTCATTATGTGTCACACACCTGTCATACCGACCTTATTTTAGTTCTTAGAATGAGCTCTGTTCCTTCTTTCCCTTGAATTTTTACAAATGTATTACTCTCTGTCTGATTAATCCATCTTCCCCCAGCCATTACACCACCTTAACTGGCTAACTCCTTTTCTACCATTATGATTCCATGTAGAAGTTACTTTTTCTAAATACCCTTCCTTGACCCCTGCAGGATGCATTATCTCCTCCGCCATATGTTTCTGTAGAACCCAGAGATTCATCAATCATCACTTATTGATATTATCTGTTTATTTATACATATTAGTCACAATATCATAAGTAGTAGAAAGTCATTGTATTCTTTTCCAGACCCTAGACACAGTCCCAGGTACTCGGTATTTATTTGCTGAATGTGAATGAGAGACTGTTCTTTCTATTTGCTGGTAAATCTGCCCTTTAAAAAAAAAATCTATGAAATATTGAAAATTTTGCCTATTACTTTAACTTTCCAGATGAAATTATTTTCTTCCAAAAGCCATTATTAGTTTCTCTCAAAATTTCATCATTTTTCCCTTACGCTAAGGCTTGGTGAGTAACGTTAGTGGGCAGAAAGCACATAAAGAAAAACTAGGACTTAAATAAAGGGTGACATCAAAATTGTTGAGTCTTTTTTAAACTTTCATGATATCACAGTGAATGGAATGACTCATTTCCATCAAATTGTGCTATAGAAATAAAAGTGAACAAGTTGGACTTTATATCTGAACATATTTGAACAGAGGGATGGCTTTGTTTCAGAAGGCTTACTCACCATTTCACATTTGCTCTGTACTTGAGCTTAATCCACAGCAACTTCTGATGAGGTTGAGTAATTCTATCCAAATTTGTTCTTCAACTGTGGTGTATACCGGAGTTGAGAAGGAAGCTTAATTTGTGGTTCTCCTTATCATGTTGAAATATTGGCCTATTCATTATTCAAATGAGAAGGTTGGATTTCAATGAATATCACATACAGGCATACCTCCGAGATATTGTAGGTTCAGTTTCAGACCATCATAATCAAGCAAATGTTGCAATAAAATGAGTCACTAATTTTTTGTTTCCCAGTGCATAGAAAAGTTATGTTTACACTACATCGTAGTCTAGTAAGTGTGCAATAGCATTATGTCTAAAGAACAATGTACACACCTTTTTAAAAATATCTTATTGCTAAATAATGCCAAAATAATTAAAATAGTAACATCAAAGATCACTGATCAAAGATCATCATAACATAATATTATTTTAAAATGTTTGAAATATTATGAGAATTACCAAAATGTGACATAGAAACATGTAGTGAGCAAATGCTGTTGCAAAAATAGCACCAAGAGATTTACTCAATGCAGAATTACCACAAAGGTTCAATTTGTAAAAAAAAAAACACAGTACCTGTAAAATGCAATGAAGCAGAGCACAATAAAACAAGATCTGTCAGTATAAGTATCAAAGAAAATAATTTTTCCATAATACTAACTATAAGCAAATGAAAAATTATGTTCTTGAAGTCCTTATAGATTTGTTGACATGTCTAGATAAGATCCAAGTTTCCTGGAACCATATATCAAAAAAATATAAAAGCTACATTTTAAGATTATACAGTTTAGAGAAAAGGGCACTGATACTGCTAACTAACTCAAGGAAATTTGATCATGAACAATATTTAAGTGTTTGATTGTTTACTAGTAGCTTATAATACCCACTAAGGTGGGGTAAGGGTTAGCTACACCCCCTAAGATCATCTCACTACCAGTGAAAGCAACTCTCAGACTTAATTTCACAGGCATAATCATTTACTAATCATATATTAACTACATTCATTCTGCAAATGAATCTATATCCTGGTCTTTAATTTTATATAATCCAGCTGTCTGCAGTTGCCTGTGCTCTGACAACACCTCACACAAAATGTTCCACTTGAGTCAGGGCAAAATCCTGCAAACTGGCTTAGATTATCCTTACAGTCATCTTATGCAATGAGAAAGCACCGTCCCTACCTAATGTTTGGACATGGGATTGTTAACAATACAATTTGGTTGCCATCCCTAAGAGTAATAGTTCTAGGGCTAAATGGATTCCTGATTTACACCCTATTTATATAAATTTTAGTAGTCCCATGAGAATATACTATCCAATCCACATACTTCAAGTATTTTTAATTTCACATAAAAACCTATTTCTATTATTCAGTATATTAGTTAAATAGACCAAAGAGTTAAACAATCAAACCTTACTGTGCTATAATATTAGCTGATATTTTTAGAATGACTATTCTTTTTTTGGGACACTGATGACAATTAGAACTAATAATACTTTCTAGATTAGTGAAGAAAATAGCATAATAGCTTGATGAAATCTTCTCAACTTGTTGAACTGATTTGCACAAGACTTAGAGATAAATTCATAAGGGAGTGAGGAGAACCTCCCTTTTTCCATTTATATTTAATATGTGGGTTTATAAAGTACTATTCTATTTTGTATTTTACATTCACTTTTATAATTACCTTAAGTTTTGGTGAAGGAAGTCCCTATTTAATTGTAGACATTTTCATTGTGAAGAGATTGTGTGTAACCCTTCAGGGACGACCTAACTGAGATTTATAGTGTTCTGCTTTAAGAGTAGAGCAATTGAGTCTACTTTTGCTTTACAGTCAAATGAGCAAAAATAAAGCTTCATTTTAGGGAATTTGATTCTAAGCATGTTAAGTATGTCACCAGAAAAAATTACTGTGTTTATAATATCAAAATTTTTGTAGGTGGAAATACAGTTGGCACTTTGTATCCATGGGCGGATTCAAACAACCACAGAGTCGACCAGCTGCTGATGTCCACATATTCTAATATTCCATATTAGAAAAAAATCCATAACATTTCAAAAGGCAAAACTTGAATTTGCAGTGCACTGACAACTATTTAATAGCATTTACATTGTGTTAGGTATTATAAGGAAATGAGAGATGCTTTGAAGTAGGGAGGACGTATGTAGATTATATGTAAATACTAGACATTTTAAATGAGACTTGAGCCTCCGAGGATTTTGCTACTGCTGGAACCAATTCTCTTTGGATACTGTGGGATGACTGTATAAAATATATATTTCCCTTTGAGTGTAGGCATCTTTAGATTTCCTTTAAAATGGTTAACTCATTAACTAAGCAAATATTTATTGAATTCCCATTATGAACCAAACTAATCCAGATCTTAGGCAAGAAATAATAAATCTTCAATGAGCCGAGGGAGAGAGAGAGAGGAGAGAAAGATATAGGAGAGGTAGGAGTGGTGGGAAAGGGGAGGTTGGAATGGGGAGAGAAACAAGAAGGATATTTATAAGAATGCTAAACAATCATGTTCAAGCTAATCCAAAAGGTAGCTGAGGAGAGGAGTATTGATAGTTCAGGTAACACGTGTAAAAAGAATTGATGTAGTCAAATTTACCCAGTTGGTGTTAGGAAAGTTTTGAATGTTCTCATGATTACCAGATTTTAAACAACATATGGAGTAATTCAATTTAATTATAAACATTTATCTTCAGAAATAAGTTTCAATCTGTGTGATACTACATCAATAAGACGTTCTGGATGCTTTTCTCCATGTTTTATGAGTGTTTAGCTAGATGTAACCAAGTGATGAAATTATGGCCAATTAGATGTATTTGAAAATGCAAGCCCTTATAACTGGTAACTCAGGTGGAAAGTATTTCTTTTTTACCTTTCTATGTTTCTTTCTTCTTTAAGTTTGAACTTGTAGTGTAATGGCTGATGCTGTAGTCATTATGGCCCATGCAGTGATAAGAAGGTATAACCCCAAGTTAGAACATAAAAGAGGAGGACAGAAGTAGCCTGGCTCTCTGAAGGCTGTTGATGCCTTTTATCAGCTTTAGTTTGCTTACCTTCAGATTTCTTCATAAGAAAAGCAGAAAAGTTCCACTTATTTTTAGTCTATTATTCTTAACTCATTAATCAGACTAGAAGAATAAAGGGATTTTCTAAAACTTCACCAAACTCTGTATTATATTCTTTCCCACACCAATAGAAAAATACTTCCAATTTTAAACTTTATTCTTGGATAGAAATTTCAGAATCTCATTAGGAACCATCCTAATTGAGTATGACCTCAAGTTGACTTGATTATATCTTCAAAGTTGCTCTTTCCAAATAAGGTCACATCGATAGATACCAAAGGTTAGTACTTCAACATATCATTTGGGGGGAAATGGATTCAACCCACAAGACTGGAACTACTTCAGACAAGGATGTCATCTGTGGATCTGCCTTTGGAATCAGAGTGGCAAGATTCACGTATAATTGTCATAAGGGATTAAGAGTTGTTTATGATTATGGAGATGTTACCATGTGTCAGGCAACATATTAAACTCTTCCCAAAAATCATTCTTTATGTATCTAACATTTGCAAAACCAATAAAGCTTCCTGCAAAATATTATAAATAAATGTGAAATAAATAAATTCAAAGTATATAAATAGATTAAATGACCATTTTTTCAACAATAACACAAATCTTGAAATAAAAACGATCAAGTGAGAATTTAAAGAGGAGATGAGACTAAGAGATTTATCCATCTGTTGCTGTGTAGGGACATTACTTGGAACCTGATCAAATAAACAAACTCTAAGGAAAACTGATACAACTGAGGAGACTGAACATTAATTTATATTTGGTGATATTAATTATTGTTAATTCCACTTAGATGTGATAATGATTAAAGGTAATCTTTATAAAAAGTTTTCCTATCTCTTAGAAACACCTACTAAAATATCTACAGACACGATGCCCTAATAGTTAGGATTTTCTGATGGCAGAAAACTGACCAAGAATTAATAATTGTAGATATTGAATGATGACTGCATGGAGTTTCATTATGACATTTCAAAAAGTTCAGTATATTTGGAATTTTCATAATGACTGCAGAAAGTAGTTACCAAAATAACTTTGATGTGTAGATATGAAAAGTACATGTTATTATAACAAACTATTTTCTTTACCTGAAAAGAGGAATAAAAAATACGTCACGATTGTATAAAGTTTTACAACTTAAAAGGTTTTAACGTACTTTTACTGATATTACATTAAATCTACCTAACAATAAGGGAATTAGGTGGTGTTAGGTTAGTTTTTTCAAAAGAAGTAAAAGCTAAGTCAGTCTTTTTTTCCAGTTACAGAATCAGTTTCAAACTTGGTTTCTTTGGGATCTCTAAATGGACAAGTAAGTCTTGTAACTACATTTCTAGCATTCCAGCTTGCTTTTTTAAAAATTTCATTTCAAATCAATTGGTATTTTCAATATGTGTTTTGGTGTGCACTGTGTTTGTGTGACCTGGTCTGTTAGACCTCAAACACAGACATGTTTATATGAAATACTCATTAACAGCTTACCACTTATCTGATGTGATCTGAATATTCTTTTGATACAATTGATGTTTTCATGGGAAAGATTTAGAAATTTTTTAAAAATGGAAAAAAAAGAAATAAGATTACATCAGATCATATGAAAGAGTAATTTCTGGAAAAGGAAAAGAAGTGAGAAGGTATTTGTTACTAGGATTTTGAAAATAGTGAATTTAAGAATCATAGGGAACAGAAGAGTTCAGAATAAGTGAAGGATGTGAAGGATGTAGGATGTCAGGCTCAGGTTCATAGCCAGGTCCTGTGCAAGGTATAAGTCGTCAAATTAGCCATGGACTTCAGCTTCCTGGCTTCTACCACTTCCCAGAGTAGCCAATGTACACAGACTAAAGGATAAAACTAGTCTGGTTATTTTTTAGGATATCAAAAGCATTATTTTATTTTCTTAGGAACTAGCATGGAGAAATATATTTTAAAGAAGAATTTGTGTGTCGTGTTTTGTCATCTGGAGAATTCTGTAACATTTTTTTTTTAAACCTTATCTATTTTCTCATAAGAAAAAAAAACAACCAAAAACTTGATCTTTCAAGCCTGAGAAAATATAAATGAGGTTTTTTTGTGTACTAAACTCACTAAGAATCAATTTATAAGGCCAAAGGCTTAGGAAAAACAAAATGTACCTTTCTATACTAAAGAAAGAAAGGAAGGAAGGAAGAAAAAAAGAAAGAAAGGGAAAAAGAACTTCGAACATAAAAATGGAAGAATAATCCTCCATTTGCCTTGGCATGGAATATACACTCGAAAACATTTCAAAAATAGTGTATCTTCAAGGAAGTTTTCAGATGAATGTTTGTGACATTGGAGTTGGAAATAAGAGGGGTTCTGAGGCCTGATATTCTTTACATAAGGGAGTTATAGACATCAAAGGAGAGAAATGGTCATGAGTTACAGTGAATGAAAGATTTACCAGAACTTTGTCAATTACTGCCTTGTCTTAGAAAAAATTCTGGAAAGGCCACACATTTTGTGGCTGTTAACAGTCCTTTGTATAGAAGGATTAAGATGCTGTGATAAGCTATTGGAGAGTTCTCATTCTGTCTTGTTAAAGAAAAAAGTGAAAGAAAAAACAAAGAACAATAAAGCTATATATATATATATTATGGGTATTATATATATATAATACCCTTTATGTGTGTATATATATATATATACACCCATTCTTATACCTTTAATAATAAATATAATACCTATATACCTATAATATATATTATATATAATATATAATGCCATATAATATATAATTATATATAATATCCATTATATACACATTTATTCTTATATATATATACTCTTCTTATACCCATTATATATATAATGTAGTGTGGTATGGAACGAATGGTTAAGAAGCTGAGAAGTAGTGTGGTATGGAACGAATGGCTAATAGGTGAGGATTTAGAATAAGAATACCTAGCATCAAATTCCACCTTAGTTATTATCCACATGTGTCTCTAAGACTTGACCTTCTCATTTCTGAAATGGAGGCAAAATGACTTATAGTAAGATTAAGGTGTGATAATACATGTAACGTGTTTAGAATTGGTGCCTGCCAATTGTTCAATAAATGCTATTATTAACATCATCACTGTCTTACTAATATTCATATTGTCATCATTAGCTGATGCTAATAAAATGATAAAATAAATAAAATTTATTTACGACAAATTTTATTTTGGCCAACTTGGAATACATTTTGGATTTCAGCAGGATTCCCCAAATTTGGATATTAGCTGAAGTGATTCTCAACATGATCTCTGACCTATATCTGTAATTATCTTTTACTGTATAACCACAGCCACGTAACCTGTTACTTCTTGTGAGATCAAGCACTCACTGCCCAGCCTCTCCAAGTTAGAGTTCAGGTGCACGTAAATACAGAGTTTTATAGGTTTACCACATGATACCCAAATGCAGAAGTGGATCTGGAGCAGAATCCCTAATGTTCAATGACGAATGGAAAACAGAGGTGTACAGTCACAATCTCTGACTGAGCCTTCTTTCTTAAGGATCACAAATCCCAGCGGTCTGCAAACATCTTCCTGTGGAATGGCCAAGGAGACACCAGGGCAAAGGTTGATGAAAGGAACTCCTGTTTTTCAAATACGGGAAGCCTCTGCATGCCCTTACCAGACAGAATCCCATGCTAGTACTTTTCACTTTCATTTCCAATCCCAGCATTTTCACGGTTGCAATTTCCCTTACAGATGTGAAAACTGTTGAGAAATGCCCTGACTCCTTCTACACTAAGGGATTGGGCACCACTTGCATAGAACAACCCCTGGAAGAGATAAACTGTAACTTGAGAGCAGTCCAGATGAATTTTTCCATTAATTCGTCTGTTAATTCAACATTTGTGCTAATTGCAGAAAATAGTGTGAAACCTCACAGGCACCATAAAACCTATGCTCTTTTTCCATAACAACAACCTCATCAGCTCTCAAATGGCTAAACCAAGCAGTCATTACAGGATTCAGGATTCAGAAGGAACCTCAAGAGACCCACAAGAAATTTATTGGTTTTCCTATGGATGTCCAGTGAGTTTGATAGTTTACCTGGGGTATTTGCAAAAAGCTGTCAGAGGTCTCTCGGGATCCATTAAACTCAGATTTGCATAGACCACTCCTTTGCAAATTAAAGAAATGAAAGTGGGTCCCTGTGAGTTTTTGCAGTGTCCAGAGCTCCAGCTAGATGGGTAATACAGAGAAGAAGGAGGGGATTTCACTTGTGCCAGAAATGAATGGATTTTTCTCTGACTATGTGTATTTGTCTCTTTGAAGAAGACACTAAAAGATTACACATGAGGTAAAAATGAGACTTGGAAAATTTTGTGGTTTCAATGAGACAAAAAACCATCACTGAATTTAAGAAACATAAATTCATCTTAGAAAGAAGCAATGTTATCAATCTACATTGAAAAGGATTGTTTCAATTCATCCCAGAAATAAATTAATGTATTATAATATTTTCTTCATGTGAAGTGTGTGTTGTTTTCTATAACTATTTTGTTAAATTATTTAAACACTTCAATTTTACTTTTAGAATCAATACTGTGTATTATCATGCTTGAAATGCATTCATCTATTGAATCTTAAAATTCAATATTTTTAAATAGATTAAATATTACAATTTTAGAAAGCTTTATTTATAAAACACACATAAGTATATTAAATTATATACAGGTTACTCTGGAATAATAATAGATACATGTTTCTACTCCAACCTTACAGGAAAATTTTAATCTGAAGCACATTTTAATCCATAAAAGTTCATAGTGGAAACTCTAAAAACTCTAAATATCATGAACCTGCAACATTTTTTGTTTAGGCTAGAAAGCTTCATATGCAGAGATCATGTGTGATGTATCTACAATACTATTTATGAGCAGGAAATATTGGACTGTTTCTTATCTAGAGGCATAATGGACAATGCTTGATCTTGCATGAAAACCCCATTATATTAAATCCTATTAATAATATATAAAAATCTTAAAATATAATTTTCTGTTATATTGGTGATCCTCTTATCACATTATAGTTTTCTTGTCATTGTGTTTACACCTTTAGGTAGAGTTAAAAGGGGAATTATTAATAACCCATAACAAAAATTTTTTGTCACATGGTCTTTTCAGATACTAAGTTTACCTTAAATGTGGAGAAAAAATTCATGTAAGTTTGTATGGAATAATATGCATGACTAATTCATCTGAATGTCCAGATGAGAGCCATAAAGTCAAAAATTTAAAAAAAAATTTTTAAACTTAATGACTTCATAGTTAATGGCTGATTGTACCAATGGAATTAAGCAATTAAGCAATGCTTTACTTTTGTTCCCTGGAATAGGCTTCCTCCAAACAGAAATGTAAGTTTTACAGTTTCTTCCCTTTCTCCATCTTTTTCTAAATTCTTTCCTCTGTTTAATCCCCTTGCCTACACCTTGTTTTTCAATGCCCTGCTCCATCAGTTCTTAGTCAGTGTTTAATACTGACCTTTTCCATCTAACACTGTACATATGGTATTGATTGTGCATGTCCTTTAATTATCCTCCTTAATCCTGTCATCCTAATTCTGCTCATCTTAGTGGTTGTGGCTTGCCTCATTGGTAATGCAAGAACAGCGCTCTGACTCCAGCTTCTGACAATCCTCAGGACTTCTGGGGAGGCGCTGGGGGTGCTGATACTGTCCCCTCAGAAGTGGATGAGTCCTCATGTTCTGTAGCAGACCCCGGTATTTAAGGCTGGCACTTGTCATCTTATGCTTTAGCTACTATTCTTTTGTTTACGTTTTAACTAGAAAAATATTAAGTGCCCAAAATGACCAAAAATTATACTAGTACTCAAGAAATTTGCAAAAGCATAGTATGTGTATCAGTTCTCCTCCCACATCATAATTCTTCATTTCTAGGTTATTTCTATTCATGTTCAACTCATTTCAAAACAAAATAGAATTTGACATAGGACTGTTAAAAATATTTACCAAATTAAAAACTATCCAGCTCAAGGAAAAGACATTTATCACTTATTTAATTATTTAGTCAGTTATTGTATTGATTTTGTGATATAGTTATATGGAGAAGTAAAAAAAAGTTCTGATTTTGTTGAAGATATTAAAAATACAATAACCTTATAAACTCTCCTTGCAGAGTAGAGAGATTAGGGGAACAGGTTCTGCAGTCAGGCTCTGGATATACCGGCACCGACACCTACTAGCTGGGTAGGTCTCTGTCTTAGCTTCAGCTGTGAAAAAGAGCAGCATCGGTATCTATTACATAGAACTTTATAAGGATTGACTAAGTTAAGGTTTCCTAGCGTTATAGAACAATGCCTGGTACGTATTATACAAGCTCATTTAACATCTGCCATTTTATAGGAGTTAATACATTTAATATATAATATACATATATATTGATGTTGATGTTAATGAATAGACTCACTTGTTTTATTTGTATCTTGAGGACCACTTTGAAAACTTTGAGTTGACATAATGATCAAAATGCCATGGAAGAGAAGAAATGATACAGAAACAAAAAAGAGCCCAGACTTCTCTGAAGGAGGTGAAGAGGGTAAATTAGTGTGTCTACAGTGAGCTGGCTGTAATTTGAAACCCCCAGTCTTGCTTTCTGACAGTAAATGCAAAAGTGAAACTTAATGCATTGTATTTTTTTTCTCGCCCCCTGCAGTTAAACGCAGACGCTTCTCTCTTGTGGCTTTGATAAAATGATATTGAGTGATATTTATAATTTTATTTTATTCTTGTTGCTCAGGGAAACATTTGCCTAGGATCGTAGCTTTATTAATGTCCTTCTAGCCTTCTATCCTATTGTTGGGACAGAGAAAAGATCAGGCTGGCTATGCCATCCGATGCCATCAGAGTCCATCATTAATGGTGGTGAAACACTGAACAGGACCACAGTCACACCAGCCTCTGAAAGCAAAAGGCGTACTAATAAACAAGCACTCAGTAACATAGGTACTTTATTGGGCTTCTAATCACTGTTAATGCTCCATTTGTAATCTTACTATCAAATAAGAATCTCATTCAAATTTAAAGTTCATTAGGGCTGGATTTTCTTAATAATTAATGTTACCTTAATATTTACGCTTACTTTTCATCGGAGCTTGAAGTCACTGTTCAGCTTAGCATATAAGGATCCACTTAATGGCATAAAATGTTATGAAATGGCATTTTGTAGAATAAAGGACAGTCAAGTGATTCACTAAGTAGAGACTCCCTGTGGGTGGGCCTGAAAGGAGCATATAATTCAGAGGACAGAGAAGCAGGTGGGAGTAAAGTGTATCATGTTACTTTATAAGCAAAACAGAACATGCCTTTCAGTTGCTGTTTCTCTCCTGCTGGAAGCTAATGTTGCTGAATTTTGTGACCGCCCTTGTATTCCTATCAACTTTAATGAAGCAACATAAGCAAATAGACATTCATGTACTTCGATCTTTTTGACATCTGGATGTTCTGGTAAACATGAAGACAATAAGCAGATAAAAATGGTATCCCTGTGATTTTATCACGAGCTGCTGTGTGTGTGTGTGTGTGTGTGTGAACGAAGAAGACACCACTTGTTATAACGTGTTATTTGCTAATATATTTATGAAAGAGTATTAGAATGAGTCATTATTCTCTGGAACCCAGATTCTCCCCAGTGGCTTCCTCACTGTTGGGTGAGTTAGTTCTTTGCATGTTAACCATTTCAGAGTACTGATGAGTCATGCCTATAAATAACACTCAACCACTGAATCCAAGTCAAGATTTCAAACATACAAAGAACAGGAGGGAAGGGGAAAGAAAGATATTACAATGTACATATTTTGGAAAGTTTCTGTTTGAAATCTAGCCTCACGACCTAACTTTAATGTCCTTGAGTCGTAGGGTCCTGGCAGATGAGATCTTTTCTCTCTCAAGTCACAGCAAACTTGAGCAATTCCTGTTTTTCATGCCTCACAATGAACTTGGGCCTTTATGCCTTGGCCCTGCTCGGCACTGCTGTTAGTTTAGCGTCTAAGTCTTAGCTCCCAGGACAAGGAATTGACAGGTCTGGGTAGTGGCATCACGGTGGCTTAGTGATGCCTAACGCTGAGAAAGTCTCTGTGCTATAGTCTAAAATGATACAGATGCCTCAGAAAAAGAAAAACCTCTTAATTTCCTCTCCCTATGGTTATTTTATACTTAGTCTCAGTTACACAGACAAATTCCTCTGTGCCTGTTTAAAGAGCAGAGTCTGTCTATGTGAACTTCAAGTTTGTATAAAACTTCCCCTTCGCTCATTTTCTGATCTTTCTTTTCTCCCATAACGTAACGAAGAAGATGAGCTTGCTTGGAAAAGCATCATGGATAAAAAGCGTGTTTTTCTTCTCCAAAACACTCAGCCCACAATCTGTCTTCATGGGTGACAGGAAAACAGGATTGTCTAATGGCCAGAAGCTACCGTAAGGCATGTAGAATCTATTGTGAAAGAGTTCTCTTTTGTTTCTGGGACACCGCTCCCACACACTGGAAACACTTGCGGAAGATTTCCATGTTGATTGTATCATTCTACCTTCCATCCTGTGTTCCCTGGAAATGAGGATGTAGCCAGCTGTCTTCATAACATCTGCTTCAGAACAATCAAGTAGCTGGAAAACTTCATCTAAAATGACATCAATATCATTACAGTAGTATTTACTATCTGATATGCATGTGCATAATAGATATATGAACTGGCTTGGATTCCTGCCAGAGCCGTTAAGCTCATTCAGGAAATATAATAGCCGCTCATACACCAGAAGCCTGGACTGAGTGAATAGACTGGGAATCTGAATTTTAATAGAAACCGGTTGCTCAATTAGGAAGCAAGTGCTGAGATGGCAATATGTTCAATCAGGTCAATGTATCCTGAATTTTTTTTTTTTGAAAGCAACCTTTTTGATGGCTATAAAATTGTAGATTTTATGTGTGTGTGTGCCAATGTAGGTGGACAAATACGTGCAAAGCCAAATATATATCCATGTATCATATTACACAAAATCACATGTGAAAGCAGCTCAATTTTTAACACTATAACAGCAACCAAGGTAAGTTGAAATAGCTCTAGTTTGTGTTAAACATTTATCTTTTATCATAACATCACATGGGTTAAGAGTACAGGCTTTGGAACTGGGTTCAAGTATTACTTCAGGAATTACAGCTTCAACTGCTTCTAGAGATCAGAAAGCTCACAAAACTAAGGTAAATCAATCAAGTATAAAATCACACCTAGGCATAGAGGAAAGTGGTAAACTAAATACTTGATGCTTGATCAAAATAGAAGCTTCCAGTAAAGTCATTTATGCTTCCATTGATCTGTCTTACTAGAAAGTATGGGCTACAGTCTGGTATTCCAGTTTTGCAAGGAAAGGCAGAATCTGAGTTGTACCTGAAGTATAGTGGATTATAAATTAAGCATTTTTCAACAATATAATTACCAATTTAGCTCCTAGCCATAACTGAAGTTTTTGTCCCTCACTTTTATGTTTGTAGAATAAAGATATTATTTACCTCATGCCATTTTTCTGAGGATTCTGTCAATCAGTTGAACTAGTGTTTGACATCTAGTAAGTGCTCAGTAAAAGTTAAAAATTATTATCCTAACAAAAGTGTCTATTGTTTCCAAACTGCATCATTTATTCAACAAGCATTTCATGCTTATTATTTTTCAGGCATCATACAAATTTCTGAATTAATGGAAGAGAATGGGAACCACCTTCTTTTCTTTGATATTGAGTTGTTGCATATCAGTTGGTACCCTGATTTATCTTAGCTTTCTTATGAAGTATCTTCTTTTAGAGTTTGTAAACATCAAGGTCCCAGAGAAGTGCTGGGAAATTTGTAACTGGCTCTCCAAAAATAGGAGAATAAGAGAGAATGCACGGGAGAGAAAGAACTTGAGAGAATCCTTATTTGTAGAATCTACCAGTTTCCGTGGTGTAATTAACCTACAGTGGCTGATGTCAAGCTGCCCATATGAGGTCACTGAATACAGAGTTTGGAAGAAATGCTAAAAATTGGTTCCTGCAAGTCAATTGAGATGGCTGCAGTACACCCCAGAATATGAAGCTTGTTGGTGAATCTGTGTGGCAATTTGAAGGAGAGTGATTTTTATGCTCATGACAAGGCTTGGACATCAGTGGAAGTATCTGTGTGCCAAAAGCCAAACAGAAGCTTCATGGGACAGACAACAACATAAAGTATGAATTAAAATTATCTCCCATGGAAACTGAAGATCAATGAAAAAAGAATTTGTTTTGGACTGGAAAGAGAAATGCAAACGTAGACTAAAGATGACACTTTTTTTTTTTAACAGACATTTATACAGCACTTTCCATGTGCCAGGCATGATTCTAAGAACTTTATAAATGCTAACCAATTTGAATAATAACTCACTTGAAAAAGTAACTCATTAAAATGAATCATCTTGGAGTATATTCATACTTTGATAAAAATAGCCATGTTCTACAAAAGGCTAAAAGTGATTTCGCTATATGTGGAAGCTAGGGACCAGAGGATCTGCGAGATGGCAGCTGTACTCTTCCCCAAGAAGACTAAGAGTCTAATTAAGGAAAACGATGAACATAGGAGTAAAATTCTCTAACTATAAATAAAATAACATAATCAATAACTTAAATAAAATAAATAATATAATAAAATAAGAGCACAATGAAAATAGCTGTGACTTATAAAGCACATATGTGTAGGCTGCTTTGCAAGTGTTTTTTCAGTCGTACGTGTATTTTCGTTTCTATTTTGAGTACCTCACCATGTTTTAGGCACTGCGCTCATTCACACGGTGGTGGTAGCACAATGGATAGGAAGGATCAGGGAGTTCCTGGAGCTCTCAGTCTAGCAGGGAGCTGATATTAGGGTTCGTAATGCTAGCAGCGGTACAAAAAGATCTCCAAAGTTTGTTGGCTTTCAAATAAAAGTTTATATCACCCTCATTCAAACTTAAATGTAGATGTTCCTCTTCTGCAAATGGTCTATGCTGGAAGGTCATTCAGAACCCTAAGCAAATTCCATCCCATAGCTTCTATCCACTAGATCCTAAAAGTTCTTTCCATTTGGCAGTAGAGACATTGGCGGATCACGCTGAGACAGGAAGGGGGCAGGGCACAGCCATTCAAGGAATGCTACAGCAATTAACATCAAAATGGTGACAGAGTCAACCCCCAGGAGGCCTTGAGGCTCAAGATGATGGGAGATTTAACTTCTAGTAGACCTTGAGCTCCATTATATGCTTATTGTAATATATTAGCACGGTGAGTAACACGCCCACAGGCACCACGGCAGTCCCAAGGCTAGCCACAAAAGGTCAAAGAGTGGGAAACGGCCAAATTCCTGGGAATCCCAGCCCTTTCCCCAGGCTAGTTAGACTGGGCCTTCCACTTATTTGCATATGAAGCCACTGAGCCCATAAAAAATGGGCAACACTGCCCCTCACAGCCTCTCTCTCTCTCTCTCTCTCTCTCTCTCTCTCTCTCTCTCTCTCTCTCTCCATTCAGAGACAGCCCACACTCTGTCTATGGAATGTGAACATACTTTTAATCTGAGCACCTAATCCCCACACCTCGTGGCCTTTCTCTAACATTTCAATGTATCTCTCTGAATAAATCTACCTTTACTCAACTGAGGCTCGCTCTTGAATTCTTTCCTGCGCGAAACCAAGGACCCACACTTGGCGGGGTACACCCCAGGGGCTCAACCGAAGCCTGAGACACGGCCCTTCTCACGCCCACATCCGTTTTCCTGCATCAATGCAAGAGGATTTTTTTGAGGGCCAATTCGGGGAGAGGCACATGTCACCTCCATTCATGTTGCACTAGCCACAACCAATTGCAAGAAGACACGAAAAACAGCGCCCCCAGTGCACTCAGAGGACAGAGAAAATGAGTATGATGAAACCACAGTCTCTAGCACACCTTCCTAAATGTAGATAAAGTTATTGCACCCATTTTACCAGTGAGAAAGCAGAAGCTCAGAAAAAGATTAAATAATTTGCCTAAGTTAACACATTCAGTTTCTGTCAAAGCTGGGATTTGAAACCAGGTCATGATCTTACTACATGAGAATCAATATGGAGAGATTTGGGGGGGGGGTGTTTTTTGCCTGTTTGTATGTAAACTTCTCAGAAAAAAAAAATTTAGATGGCTGAAATCATTTTCCAAGAAAACAAGCTCCCCGGGACTTAGAATTAACTCCACTATCAGGAACCCAACAAGACCAAACTATATAAGAAATTTTGTCTACCTTCTATTTTCCAATTTGGGGACTGTATGTAGATGGTAGAAAACTTTTGATAAAATCTCAGGGATAGGCTTTACAAAATAAATTCTTCTAAATAGAATACTGTTTGCAACTGTTATCAATAAGACATAAAATGCTGCCAAGGCTGAAGCCATAAACTTTAGGGAAGAACACAGAATGATTGCTTTATTGTGGTTCAGAGAATTATTTGAAATACAATTCTGCTATCTTTGAAATACAATTCTGCTATCTTTGGAAACTAATAAAATATAGGTTGAAAAGAAGGGTAAATAATTACAGATTTTAAAGCTCATTATTTCAGATTCCACACAGCTCATGCCAATCTGAAAGTCACTAATTTGATTTACGTCTATGTAGTGAAACCCCAGTTGTCATTCAGTTCCATATGACAAATTCCTAAAATACTTTCCTAGAGCATGTAGGACTTGATGAAATATCTATACAACATTTTAAATAGTTAATAGAAATAGTCAAGAATATTGTGAAAAGATCTATTTTAATTCTCTCTCTCGTTTTACTAGCAAATATGAATTTATAAGTAGGTATATTCACATATACCAGGTGGTAACACATAGTGAAGTAATTTTACACCGTGATATACCTTTAAATACTTTTTAAAATACTTTTATTAAGCTCTCGGACTTACTGGAAATGTATTTTCTTGGTACTGGGTTAGGATGGCAGTAGGCACTTTAGCTCTCAGATCAATAAACAGAATCACTTATTTTACATAGAGAGACGCAAAGAGATTTTCTATTGTCTTAAAATTCATTTTGCTCTGTCATATGAACTCATTCTGAAGTCACTTCCTTATCAGCAATAAAATCATTTGATGTCAAACTGAGACAGAATGTGCTTCTCTATGAGAAAGCATCTTATATAGAGCAAAGTTTCAAAAGAGCAAGTTAGATTTATTCCTATCACTAAAATCTTTAATGTTTGGAAAACAATCTAAAGAAAGGATACATCAACTTCCGTGCTAAGAAATTCCATAGCTGAAGTTTCCTACGAAAACAACTAGCTGACCAAAGATGGTACCATTGTCTAAAAAATAGAACAGGGATGAAAATAAGCAAGACTCGAGCATTTAGAGTTTCTACATCTGTCTATTTAAAGGACACTCAACCCCACAGCCCGGTGCTGTTGTCAGGAAAGAGATGGAAAATTCAGTTACAATTGTCTAGTTGGTCTATCATTATTCAGGATGAAAACACAGTTTAGTCATTCGCTAAGTCAGGATTCTCTCTTTTTAGCAGCTTAATACAGTATCATGAAACAACTGCCCCAGACGGTTTATAACAAGACCCTGAGCCAAAAATACATCACTTGTAAGGAAAACAGGAAACAGCGAAGAGAAAGTCAAGTTTAACCAGTTTTCTGAGTCACCTCTTCCTGTGGATTCATCTTGTCATAAAGCTCCATTTTCTAGGAGAGTTCAAAATGTGAATTAGAGGAGAGGGTTAGAGCCTGACAGTGCTGCTAACTGGCCTCAGTCTCCAGGTTTTCTAAGAGCTAGTTCTAGGCCAAATGATTAAGTGGCAAATACCTCTGACACCATCTTGTCTCTCAGTTCTGTGCTCAAACCCTTCCCGGCCAGGGAACAAGGGTCTTCCTGCTTTATCTGGCTTCCCAGGGCCTTATTCTTTACTCTCTAAAACCAGCGCAATTAACATGACGATTGATTTAGTCAATTAAGATGATAAACTACTGTCAAGTGCAGATAAAAATGGAGGTTTTATGAAAGACTCTGGGGTCACACAAAGTCTGTTAGAACTTCCTCAAGGGGAAGGATGATCAATTGGCAATAGCAACTGAAAGTAACAGAATTTGTTCGGGTGGGGTGGGGTAAATTAGGAGTTTGGGATTAGCAGATACAAACAACTATACATAAAACAGATGAACAATAAGGTCCTACTATTCCCTACAAGCACAGGGAATTATAGTCAATATCCTGTAATAAACCACAATGGAGAAGAGTGCGGAAAAGAACCTGAATCACTTTACTGTACGATAGAAACTAAAACATTGTAAATCAACTATACTTTAATTAAAAAAAAGTTTGTTTATTATTTACTCTGCTCAGGCAGTGGACTAATTGCCTTAGATCCTCTCATTAAAACATTACAACAACAAAAACAAAGCTCTTAGGTAATTATTATGTTACCTAATATTAAACTATCCATTATATATTACATATAATATCTAATATTGGTAAATTATATACACTATATATATATACTCTATCTGTGTTTAGCTAGCTAGCTAGCTAGCTATATTTATTTTAGTATAGGAGGAAACTTGAAGATCAAAAGTTAAGTCACATTCCAGAAGATCCCTAGCTGATACCCGGTGGAGCAGGGAGTCAATCTGCAGGCCTGTCTGAGTTCAGAGTCGGCCGTTAACCCAATCTGCATGGTTACTCTTCATGAGGGTGCACTTAGAGATGAGAACAGGGCGCCAGGTCAGAATGCTTGGAGACTGCTCTGGAACTTCACACATGTGATGAGAACCTCCTGGCTCATGTCATCGGCTTGGTAGTAATATTTATCATAAATATTTCCCTACTGATTCGAACATACCCTCTGGTGGAGGACACACATTAATGGGGCATTAGTACGTGAAGACATGGGTGAACTCCAGTGTCATTTGATGCAGGTAGGAAATCACCAGCAACAGAGTAACTGGAGCACAAGTACCATGATTCAAGTACCAGTCATGCTTGCCTCCGGCAGGTACAAGTCCACTGCAGGCAGTGCTGGAAATTTAGGGAAATTTCTCTGGGTAAGTTTGAGTTGTAGCAGGAGAAAGGCCCTTCAGGAGTCTTTTGGGATGGATTTTTGAGTAAGGATGAAAGTGTTTGTTCTCTGGATCAGTTTGAAGCCAGACCCCATGTACACTCCATAGTTCTTTCCTAATTACCTGTGTCAGCCACGTCACTCTTTGAGGTAGGTCCTTAAGTGGGAAATCCAGTTCTCAATCTTGCCTTACCCGTGTTGCTCTTCTACATTTTTTTGTGTGGTCTTTCCCTTTGAGGGGAGACCTGGGGCTCTAGAGTTCTATTCTGTCTGGCTGTGTCCAAGTGTCTATGCCTATAGCTGCAAGACAGACTCCAATTTGCAGACAGAGACACTGAGGTGTCTTCCTTGTTCAGGATTCCAGCTCCACTCACCTGGGTATCCAATTCAAAAATTGGATATATATGAATATCCAGTCATATTTTCTAGATGGCGATATTGCAGTTTTGATTTCCTCTCTGATGCCAAGTGAGCCCTGTAGCTGGCCCCTGTAGACGCTGACTACTTTGCTTTAGTTGTTCATCAGGTAACTCTATGAGGAGCAGTGCTAAGAGGAGGGCAAGCGCAGTGGCTTCTTCTCTGGGCTATGGATCAGCCTTAGTTTCAAAGGATTTAGTTTCCAGAGAAGGCGTCTTTGTCCCCTTACATCCTTAGAGACTCCCAGTCTCGCAGAATGGAAGAGTCTTATCCTGTGTCTTCTTATCCTCTTAACATGCCTTGTGAGCAGAGACATGCTACCACAGGCTGCTGTAGACCTTCAGCCAGGGCTCCAAGTGAGGGTGGAAAATAGATACCATTCAAAATGTTAAAATATATTTAATTATGAGGTCAGAGCTCATATATATAAACACTGAGTTCAACCACAGCAATAACAGATTGAGTTTCTAGGAGCACCAACAGCTGAAAATATTCAGCCCAATTTCACACCTCTTTCTTCTCCTGATTGATTCCTTTTGCTTTGTGTGTTCAGGCAGGAGGGGATAGGAGGGTGAGGATGTGACAGATGCTGAAGAACTTAATCCCTTCTTGGTTGCCCAAATGAGAGTCCTGGTTTAAAGATGTAAACTGTGTTTCCCATTACTCAGCACTTTGGGGAGTAGCAAATGTTTCCAAACACCTGAGAGTACTAGAGATTTAGACACACTGGAAAGGACTTTAGGGTCAAAAAATAAGAATAATTCATAACTTGACCACCCAGGATCAGAAGATAGAATATACACCACAGATGATGAAAATGTGGACAGAAGAGGACCTTAGACCATATGCCTGTCTGTCCATTCCTTGTACTATTTATTTTCATAAGAAATTCTCAGAAAAGACAGGGAAACCCTTAACTGGCTGATGGAAAGTTTCCAACACCCAGTGAAATTAAATTCATAAAAATAATTGTTAGGTTTTACAGAATGAAAGTAAGTTAATGTTTCGTATACACTTGTTTTTTGGACTCAGATTATTGGAGAACTCTGCAGTTGATAACAACATCACTCAAAACTGTACATGCTCAAAGCCAAATACTGTAAAACTGCATAGATAGGAATGATGAACTTAAAGCACATGTAAATTAGCTTCAGATGAGCTCTTTTTGGGTCTGGGAATAACTTCAATTTTATTCAAGAACTTTTACCAGCATGTTTGTTTTGCTACTGAATGCATTTCCATTAAGATAATATGAATCAGGATTTTCATGTATTTATTAAAAATAGTTTAATATATTATCATCATTTAGAATTTAAAATATTTTAAAATAATTACTTCATGTGTATCACATTGTATAAAGGAATAATTCATTTTCTAACATTCCTATATAAGGTGTGAACAAAAATGAAGACACATTGATAGCTGTATAATTAATGAGAGCCAACACATTATTTATGCTTGCAAGGCAGAAATAGACTGCAGAAAAAAACTACAAATGAGAATTTGAGTTACTTAGGAGAGAGTCATTTAAATTACACCATGACTTTGTAACAGGAAATTTAGTTTAATTATTTAAGAAATAGGTCACCATTCTGTTTCTTATTGTGATATTATTCCTCATAATGGGCTGATTGATTTTCTTTCAGCTTTTTTCATATTATTATATGTAAGTGGCTATTATTGACTATTCATAAAGTACACTTAATAACTTCAGATAGATTACAGATTCCTAGTTAATTAAATATGTATCATGTAAATTGACAAGAAATATAAATATAGCCTTTCCCTTTTTTTTAGATTATTACCTTCATGGTATAATAAATACATTTCTACTAGTGAAATAATGAATACTGTGAGGTGAAATATCATTTGGAACTTCCTTATCTTGATTTGTGATGAAATATCTGAGTAACAGAAAGGAAATTGTCTATGAGTTTCTGATTGGCTTTCAAAGTCCTCTGTTATGTCGTCTTAATTTCTTAATCTCTTCATCCAATTTCCATTAATTAATGAGCTCCTCTAGAATATGGGCCATATCTTATTTACAACAGAATTGCCAGCATCTATTACAGTGCCTGGAACTTTGTAGGTAGGCAATAACTAGAACTCGTGTTTTCTTTCTGAGCTTCAATATCTTGTCTTTAGGATGAAAATAACATTTATAATAAATTACATTGCCATGACAAGAGGAATGAATAAAATATTATATAAATTGGAAATCACTTGACTTACAAAACATACAAATCTTATTTGATTTTATTATGTAGATTCTATTTATTCTTTAAGATTCAGCTTAATTATTCTTTCTTGAAGATGTTCTGATTACCTCACTTTACAATTATTCCTTCCTCTCCCATACTCTAATTTTTCTGTTCAGATAGTAAATAAATTTAAATTATGCTCACATAATCTTAGAAACAAGAGATCTTAGTCTGATACACGCATTATGTGAGGAGGAGGCTGAGGCCTGTGGAAACACAGTGCAAAAAACCAGAAGCTTTTGATACTCAGGCAACTGCTTTTCCTAGGCTTGCACATGATGAGGAACTGATTGACAGGCCATGTTAAACACATCTCAATCTATTTATCTGTAAAATCAGCGGACATGAAAAGAAGCTGTCTTGAGAATTTTATATTCCAGGACTGATCACAATAGGTATGTCATATTGATTCTGCAACATAATAGTTCATTCCAGAAAATATTGCAAATAAATTATACACCAGGGGAAACACCTTCAGAAAAAAAAAAAGTCAATATATTAGTAGACAGCATTCTTCCTGTTTCACAACAAAAAATAAAGCCATCAGGCATGACTGGCCCTAACCATACTCCCTCAAAAAATGAATGTCAGTGCTCTTTCCTATGGCAATACTAAGGTGAGAGAACAAATCTTTATATTAGTTCAAGGCAGATTTTTCAGTTTGAGTAACCAAACCCTTTTCTATTTCTTTCATACTTTTCTCTATAAATTAGTTCTACTTTCCAGGGAATTTTCACCTTCTCCCTTCTTAGTACCATGTTTCTTATAAACATATTTCAGTCGGTCTTCTAAAGAAACTTCTTGACTGTGGTTTCCTGTTGCTACTATCATCTCGCCATCTGTTGCTCCTTGAAAAAGCCACCTCTATTTACTTTTCTTTTTCCTAACTTGATACCGACTGCTTAACTTGCTGCATTTAGGCATGTATCAAGGTTTTGCATGGTGTGACTATTAACTTTATGTGTCAACTTAACTGAATTCATGGGATGCCCAAATATTTGGCAAAACATTATTTCTGGGTGTGTCTGTGAAGGTGTTTCTGAATGAAATTAGCATTTGAATTGGTGAGCCCAGTAAAGTGGTTTGCCTTCCCAGGTGTGGGCAGGCATCACCCAATCCATCAAGGGCCAGAGCAGAACCAAACGTGAAAGAAGGAAGAAGTCAGCCTTTCTTGCCTGATTGCTTGAGCTGGGAAACCTGTCTTCTTCTGTCCTTGGGGCTCCTGGTTCTCAGGCCTCAGACTTGGACTGGAATCTACATCATAGGCTCCTCTCATTCTTACATCTTTGGACTTGAACTTGATTACATCATCAGGCTTTACTAGGTCTCCAGATTGTAGACAGCAGATGGGGGGACTTAGCCTCCATAATTGCACAAGCCAATTTCTTATAATAAATATCTTTATGTATATCTATATGTATACACACACACACAGGATCTGAAATTTATAAGCAACTGAAAGACTGAAGTTCAAGCTTCAGCAGCTTCATGATAAATCTGCCTTTGCCTGCAAACTTTTTTTTCTCCCCATCAGCTGCTGAGATTGCTTTCATTTGAGTCTCCAAATAACTTGTTGGTGCTAGGAGAGAGGGCACAC
The DNA here is from genome assembly GCF_048773025.1 of Camelus bactrianus. Classification (NCBI taxonomy): domain Eukaryota; kingdom Metazoa; phylum Chordata; class Mammalia; order Artiodactyla; family Camelidae; genus Camelus; species Camelus bactrianus. The sequence continues at coordinate 21,516,929 of NC_133546.1, read as the reverse complement.
TTGAAAACTTGCTTGGGTGAATTTATAATTATGTGTTCAAAATACCTATCCCACAGGACTTCAAAGATGTTCCTTTGTCATCTAGAATCCATTACTAATAATGCAGCTTGACATCCATCTGAGTCTCATTCCTGAGTAAGTAACCTTTTTCCTCCTTATCCAAAAATCTTTCCCAAGGTTTTAGGCTCTTCTGTGCATTTGTTGCTCTGAAATTAAGGGAGGATGATCTCATTGTGGATCTGTTTAGATACATTCTACCTGACAGTTGGTGACTTCTTACCATAAAAAATTTCATATATATTTCCAGCTCTTGGAAATTTTCTCTTCTTTCCCATTGATTTTTTTTTTTCTGAAAGTTGGGAAATAATGAGGTATTGTATAATTTATGTAAAATTTTATAAATGTTTAGATACAAGATTATGTCTATAAATTCATCAAAACATATAAGAAAACATGACAAAAAAACACCCCATGATTTCCTCTGAGAAGATTTTGTGTGAATGAGGAAAAGAGTAAAGTGGAGCATTTACTTACTGTCAGTCTTTTTTGAAACTACTTAGCATATAATTGGCATAGAGTATACTGAACATATTTAAACTATACACTTAGGAAAAATGCTGATGTATGTATGCAATTGTGAAATCATGACCACAAACAAGATAGTAAACATAGCCATTACTTCTAAAAGTTTTCTCTGGACTCTATAATGCTACCCTGTGTTTCCTCTCCACCTGGTTCCATCCCAAGATTATTACTGCTCGTACTGTAATTATCTATGCATTTGTATTGTCTAGAATTTTCATATAAATAGATTCATAGCATATCTGTTCTTTTTTGTCTGGCTTTTTACACAACTTAATTATTTTGACATTTACCATATTATATTAATAATTAATAATTCATTAGTTACTTTGCTGAGATTTTGACTAGTATTGCCCTTAATACGTTTGTAGATCAATTTAAAGAGTACTGACATCTTAAGAATATTGAGATTTCTAGCCAATGCCCATATTTAGGCCTTCTTTAAATGACTTTTAAATTTTAATGATTTTTAGTTTTCAGTATATAGGTCCCACACATCCTTTGTTGGATTTATATCTAATTATTTCATGTTTTTATGATATTTAAGTGGAATTATTTTAAATTTCAACTACTGATTGTTCTTTGATAGTAAATAGAAATTCAAAACTTTTTTTTTGTACATTGATCTTAGATTGTAACCTGCTAAACTCCCTTATTATCTGTACTAGCTTTTAAAAGATTATAGTGTTTTTTCTACATATATGAACATGTAGTTTTCAAGTAAAGATAATTTCTTTCTTTCTTTAAAACCTAAATGAATTTTATTTCCTTTTTTCCTCTTATTACACTGGCTACAATACTCAGCACAATGTTGAGCAAATATGCTGAAATTGACAATAGCTTCTAATTTTAGAATAAAAACATTCAGAATCCACTTGTTTTTCATAAAGCTCTTTATCAGAATGAAGGGTCTCCATTCCATCTGTAATTTCCTGAGAGTTTTTACAGTAGTGGATGTTGAATTTTATAACATGCTTTTTCTGCTTCTATTGAGATGATCATTTTATATGTAACTTGTTAATATGTAAAATTGTTAATTGCTTTCTGAATGTTAAATGAACTATACTTCCCTTGATCACAGTGTATCATCATTTTTATTATTTTTTGGAATTGATTTCATAACATTTAGTTTAAAATTTTTGCATCACTGTTCATGAGGAGCATTGGTGTGTAATTTTCTTTTGATATTTACCTGC